>NC_083770.1:25865862-26165862 GCF_963514075.1 Conger conger
TGGATCTGGCTCACCTGTGGGGGAAAGGATGCGGACGTTAAAACGCAACGCCGGTTCACCAGCTCAGCCACCATGTAACTCAAACGGCGGTTTAGTGGAGTCCCGGCTGTTTACGTTACGACCTTGTTTAAATTCTGCCCTTCTCCACGTTCGCCTGAATTCCGTTCAACAAAGCCTTTTAAAAAAGGTCTCCGAGCACATCTGAAGCTCTCCTTCACCGCCGGATGTCACATCCACGCAAACAATCAACAATTACTGGGGTTACTCGGTTTCCCTCAAACACTCACCCATATTCTAACAACAAAAGGGGTGGGGGGGGGAATATAAACTTTCTTGACGTTGACTCCTTTACAGCACACAAGCCCTGAGGAGGCATCCTTGAATATTCATAGAGGCAGCGATACTAAAGGCTGATCTATCTGGGGACCAACATGAAAGCACAGCCCCGCCGATCTCAAATCCTGCAGAGGGTGGCTTGCCTTACAAGATGAAAGTTCTTTGCAAACAAACATTTTAACAATAACAGTTTATATTTCTTTGCGTATTTTTTCTTGTTGTCTTGATTTTCTTTTCTTTTTTGGGGGGGGTGAGGAAGGAGGGAAAGAGAGGAGGAAGAGGGGGGGAATTTAAATGAAAGCAAATGAACATCATCTCCAAGCCTGTGGCCCAATGTTGAAGTCTTACAGACAGAAGCTTGAGTACAATTAACTAACTTCCCAACATCATTTACATTTGGGCTTTCAGATGTCTTCCCAAGACCTATATCTGTGACACAACGCTTAAGTTATTCTGGCAAATAACTTGAGCTGAAGAACATTGCAGGGAACGTTTATCAGTAAACAGACAGAGACATTAAGATTCAGCTCCAAAACAAAGAACCAAGTCTTCGCTTCATATTTGGCAGATTGTCAATCTTGAGATCAAGTCAAATGTAACATGCCCAACTGTTCAAGCAAGTGAAGCGACGATCTTTCACAGCAGAAAACTCGCTGAACTATAACAGCAGTTTTTTTCAAGCGCACAAAAAAACAAGCAATAATTGTCTTAAAAAGGAAAATTCAAAAACGCAAACCTGGGAATACTTGCTAAACATGGTTCTTTCCTCAATAAAAAAGGCAGCGCAATTTACATAATCTCCCCCCCTTTACCAAGCAACAGTGAATAAATACCAAAGAGCTCAGTGAAACAGGAGCACACACGTACGTGGTGAATGTGTGCATGGAGACCAGGGAGAGAAACGGCAGTGAGCAGATTTGCTTAAGCATGCACCTGCCCTCTCCGCCCTGACCCCTCCTCATCCCGGCGAGACCGGCAAACGGCCCGCGGCGAGTGCTCGCACCGCCAGTCTCCGTGAGTCACGGGGCAGAGGCCACCCGGGCGCACAGGCCCTCCCAAAAATACCCGCCGATGCGCTCCTCGCGCGGAGAAATCGATCGCCTCCATCGCAGCGCATCCTCGGCCCTACGGCCCCCCGGGGCACGGGGCGGGGGGGAGGAGGGGGGGCGGCGGCTCGCCCGCAGAACGCCTGGGGCCCGACGCTTTTCCACCGCCGGCCGCTTTAAACACAAATAAACGCTCAGCTGCCTTCATTATCTCCACACGTTTCCACCGCCTTCTCCCCCCTCCTCCCCGTTCGGCAAGTGCAGCCGTGAGAACGGGGGGTGTTCGGCGTTTCGGGCCTGCTCGTTCCGAGCGCCTTCGGAGCAGAACGCGCGGCGAGGAGGTGCTACAGGTTGGAGTGCAGTCGACGCGCTACGGTACATGTGTGTGATTCACAGGCCTCTCGCTGACAGGCAGGCATCCTGAGGTGATGTTCCTGCATCACAGCGCAGTGGAGGGCCTTACATGAAGCCTTCCACAGCGCCTGGAGCCGGCCTTGGGAGTCGGAGGGATCCTGTGATTCGGAGGCTCGGCGTTCCGCCTGGAGGACCTGAATGCCTGCGGGACCTGGCTCTGCTCCGGCCGGCACGGCTCAACAAAACCGCATCACGGAAGCTTGCCATTCCGACAAGTTCACACAGAGCGGGGAAATCGGAAAAATATCCGGTCGGCTACTGATCACATCTGGGCTCCAGGACAGAGGGAGACACAGCGAGGGATAGGGAGGGAAACAGGGAAAAGGAGAGGGTGAATGAGGCAGTGAGAGAAAGAGAGAGGGAAAAGGACAGGAAGAGGGAAAAGGAGAGAGCGGAGGGAAAAGAAGAGAGGAAAAGGATGAGAAAGAGGGAGACAGAGCCAAAATCCGAGTGGTCTGTTTCTGGCAGCGAGCTCAGGTCAAGAAGCAGTTATTAGTCCGCAGGTACCAGGGCCTTGGACTGACTCAATCAGATGGCCAAAACAAAAATGGACCATTGTTTTAATAACGAGATCTGGGGTCGTGGAAAAAACCGAACCCCAATTATCACAGGAACTTAAGTGGAATTGGAGAACATTTGCTCAAGTACTTGAGCGCGTAACTATCCGAGCAGAGGGCTGACCTTGAAGAAGCAGGTGTGCGTGGGTCAAACATTTGGCAAGAAGCGCAGGTCATGCTGAAGACTACATTTCCATCCATCCCCATCAGCAGTAGACACCCAGCTGACCCATTGTGTTCCTGTATCGATCCTGGAACAGCCAGAATGCCAGCTTGCCCTGCCTATCGATTCTGCTGGATTGATGGTTCATGATTCTAAGCACTGCCTCTGTGCTGGTGACAGCGATATGAGCTTCCTAGAGCAGCACTGCCCAGTAGACCATGGCAGCAGACAAAACAGGTGCGTAGTCCAAGGCAAAGCCTTCAGGAAAGAGTCCTCGCTTCCAATGCACGGCACCAATACGCATGGACCTTTTTTAACTTATTTTAACTTAACCTTTATGTATACAAGGTAGGTTGACTAAGCACACATGCTGTTAATTCCCCCACCTAACATGCATGTCTTGTTGGAGGAAACCTGAGAACCCAAAGGAATCACAGGCGGGCACAGGGAGAACATGCAAACTCCATACAGAATTGGAAGCCAGGACCTTCTTGCTGTGGGGCAACAGTGCTATGCACCATACCAGCGTGCCATCTTTCTCTTAGCCTATAGTCAAACATGGAAGAGGCTTAAATTGAGGTGCATAAATCTCATCAGTGCTTCTCCGCTTCCGCGCGGCGATCTGTCGATTCGGGTCAAGTGCGTTTCACACTGAAATCAAAGGGCACGACTGTGATATCTTGAGCACAGAGCAGCCAATTCCAGAGCTGAAGAGGCTGACTGGGGCCTTGCGGGGGGGAGGGGGCAGCGAGGAGCGTGAGGTCACAACCCCTTCAGGTGAGGGGGAGGAGATTTGTCAGAGACATTTAAAATGCTGTGAGGCTCTGACCCCAGTTAAGCGGACCAAATTCCAGGCCGGAGGAGAAATGGAACGTATGGTGAAACGGACAGCAGACTTCAGGGGCATTTTCTGCTTTAGTGAGCTCCCTTCTATTTTACACAGAATCCGTAGGTGTGTGGAGCGCGGTACAGAATCTTCCTTTTAGCTGCTTTCTCCAGATTTTTTTTTTTTATCCATGGCCTGACGACTGCTGATTCAAAAATCTGCTGCGAGAACGTTTACTCATACCCAATCTGCCAAGAAAAGGAAGTGTCGGCAGGGAGGCTTGGTTATTTATTTTGAAAATGGACTTTTGCATAACAGTATCCCCTGTAGACTGTGGAATCTGACTGCTTTCTGTGCCATCTCAGAGACACGTGTACGCACACTAACTTTCTTGCAGAAGATGGCAGGGTTCAAATCCTGCAAACATGCTGTACTTGTGTGACAAGGCCAGGAGGACCCTGCCAACTGAAACTCTACCTCCTGGGGTGCCACGAGCCGGATTTGAGTCCTGGACCGTGGGGTGCGTTGCCACAATGAGAACAAGTTTTTAAACTAGTTGGGTGACACAAACAGCCTCCATTTTGAGAGGCAGTTCTACACAGAGCAGCCACTACAGATTGATCTGTTTCAGGCCACTCAGGAAGGGGCAGCTCACAGTCCCCACAACAACGCAAACTCTCAGCGTTCACATGATACGATATGCTGGCTTTTGACTGGTCTAAACCAGCCAACACGACATGTGGGATGGGTTGGACTGGTTGTATGAGTCGGATAAGTGGACTGAGTCGCACAGATCAGTAATGGGTCACTTGGGCATTTTAACAGGGACATTATCAGCTTGGGTACTGTCATGAGGTACAGGCAACAACAATGAGAAATGCCAATCAAAGAGCAAGCATGAGAAGCCCAGAGCATTTTACTCATATCCGACTTCACACATCCTCCAGGATCAGCAGGATTCCCACTGTGACTGTGCTCTTTAAAAGGAAATCAGAGGCACTATGGGACTCCTACAGTGGGAAAATGCCCTGAGGGTACGGCGTACTGTATTTCCAATGCAAGAGTGAGTCCCTCAGCAATTACTTTCAAATTACTATTTTAATAACAAGTTGAAGTGTAGAGAATTAAGATTTGAAAAAAAACAAAAGAAGAATCAAACCAGGTTAAAAAAATAGACACACACATGCACATTCAGATGCACAAGTGCAAGACACAAACACACAAAGCTTAGCAGAATTAGAAAAGTGAATCTGAAAAACAGCCAGATCCCACTGCCATGGCACAGAGACTGCAGTGCTGGCTCTTCTGTAGTAGGTGATATTTTAAACACCGTGATTGAGTCATAAACACATCCAGTGATGACTGAAAAAAGCTGCATTTACCAATCGGATGCAAATTCCCCCACACAGGATCAGGAGTAACACAAAAAAAAAAAAAAACAGTGGGAGAGAAATAGAAATTCGAGAGAAATAGAAATTCCAGGCACGGATGAGTAAGACATTTTAGACATTTATTTGGGACAAAAATATGGATGATACACCAACATGACACAGCCCGTCTATCTACGCCCCCTGTTTTAGGTCCTGGAGATGCAATGCGAGGGCACAGACCCTTTGAAGAGCACTCATGTGGAACAGGAAGGGGGCAGGCAGGAACCAGAGAATAAGATCTCCAGCAGGGCTGCCCAACCCAGCTCCTGGCGGTCTATCGCCCTGTAGGGTTAACAAAGCACACTTCACTCAACAGCAAGAGATCAACTGCTGATTAGTAGAATCAGGTGTGCCAAATTTGGGTTGAAAGGAAAAACCTACGGGATGATAGATCTCCATGAACAAGTTTGGGGAGCCCTGCTCTACAGCATTGCCTCGCAGTGTCTAAAAAGGGCCAGTAAGGTTACCCGATTCAATAAATAAAAGGGCTGGATTGAAGGATTTAGGCGTTTTGCTAGGCTTCAAAGAAGGCCAACACCCGCATTGGTCACACAGCCCTTTACAAAAAACTCTTTCATTCAAAGAAAGACCTTAATAAACTATATATTTCTGACACCTCTAATGGTTTTAAGGATCAACTTTACATTGAAATGTATGTTTTTATGAATTATTCCACCTTTGTGTTGTTTGTATTATGGATAGCTAACTTATAGGCTAAAAAAACACTATTTCCCTGTTGACTTAACAGACCTCCCCAGAAAAAGATGTTCTTCCCCTGATGAGATCTCCAGGTAAGTTAAGGCAGGGTAAGCTTCGTGCTCTGGACACTTACCTTCTCTTGGTTAAAGGAGTCCATCCTCCTCATAGCCGTGTCTAGGGCGGTCATGGAGTCCAGGAAGGCTTGGTCCTGCTCACACAGGGGGTTGTTCAGTAGGTCGGCTGAAATCTTCACCGCGGCCTTGGACATGGCTGGAACGCAAGCGGGGGGGGGGGGGGGTGAGTCTTTCTCCTCACACGGGCTGAGGTGCAGGCGTGCATTAAGACCCAGAGCAGAGCACGGCATTTGCTCTGCGCGTTCATCAGGACACGATCTTAAGCCCAGACATGCTCGCAGCGTATGGCCGGCAGCACGGGTGGAGCAGTGCACCATGGGAGGAGTGTGTTAAACACAGAGCCAAGGCTGTTTGTGTGATGTACCATCTATCTGACTTCACTCACAGCCATTTCTATACATACTATAGAACAGAATTATACATTTTATTAAAGTATATTATACAATGTGTATGTCCATATGTATGCATGTATACAGAATACAATATACAGGGATAGGGGCTACTGGGCTGCTTCATGGAGGGATGTGGGATTCAACATCAGGCCAGCGCCTCTCCATCTGTGTCACACGGTGCTGCTCATCTCTCAGAGCACTACTCACATTTGTTTGATTACTGATGTCATACAATTTCATACGGGGCAGGCCACATGAGTGACATGGCATGAAAGTAAAATATTAATTGATTTATTGGGGTTAAGAGCCTTGGTTAAGGGCCTTGCTCAAGGGCCCAACAGCGCATCTTATTGTAGCTACACCAGGGATTGAACCACCAACCTTCTGGGTCCCAGTCATGTACTACACCACTACACTCCAGGCTGCCCCACGGTAATTGCAGTTTGTATTGTAGTACGTTTAACATTTAGTGCCGCATTTTAAGCGTGATGCTATTTTCTGTTACTTCCTGTTTTGCACCCATTGCTCCGGTGATAAATGTGTCGCTGCACGCATGGAGAGTCCAGAAACTGTGACTCAGGGAGTAAGTGAAGAGCAGAGTGAGCTCACTGCACAGGGGACATCCCAGATACTTCATTAGGGGGAGGGGGAAATACCCATCAGGCTGCACTCCCACTCAGACGACAGCTAAACAAATACTGGTCCGAAGCCAATCGGGTTTGTGATCAGATTCGTGCTTCCCCTCTCTGCACATTGAATTTGGCCAGACCCCAAGAGATGACAGACAGGCTTGCATTCAATCTACCCACAATGCACCCTGTCCTTAACATTTGACTGAAGAATTAAAGCCAATGCTCGATTTTTTTCAATGCAAGAAACTAAACCCTCAATGGGCCCATTTCACATAGAACTGAAGTAAACAGATGCAGTATCGCCTCTTCCTGTTTCACAGAACATTCTGTAGAACTACCTTCAGAATGATATGAAAAACAGTTCACTTTCTTTATATTGAAAAACAGTTGATGTACATTTTTATACTTATAAAACAATAAAAAAGCACTAGGCTACTAAGTTGCCATTCACATCTCAGTAGCATATAGAATCTCAAAACATAACAGTCGCTTTTTCTTTCTACATCTCAAATCAATATCAAACGCAATACAAATGAAATGCATTTCTTTTTAACACTTAACTGTAAATAATATAATACATAGCATTAACAGCTTTCAATGAATTACAATAAATTAACATTAAACATTAACCATGTAACCTATTAAGTTACATTACATTACACAACAGGCATTTGGCAGACACTCTTATCCAGAGTGACGTACAGTTGATTAGACTAAGCAGGAGACAATCCTCCCCTAGAGCAATGCAGGGTTAAGGGCCTTGCTCAAGGGCCCAACGGCTGTGCGGATCTTATTGTGGCTACACCGGGATTAGAACCACTGACCTTGGGTGTCCCAGTCATTTACCTTAACCACTACGCCACAGGCCGCCCCAACACATTCAAAACATTCAAAAGTAATGAGCTAATTCTACATCCTTCACTCATGCTCACACCAATACTGCCGCAATCATAGGGCGTTTTCGCAGGTAGGTATCTACCTACACCTCAATTGCATCACGTATCCCTAAGCTGTAGAGAGCAAGTCCAGGCATAACATGAGAGCTGACGTAATCATAATGGGGTTTCAACGCCATGACATCATGATATCCACTGAAGAAAAAGGAGATGGGTGGGAAAATTAAACAATGACAAGCGCATGTTGTGTAGAAAGAGAAAACTTGTATGCTTCTGTCAGTAACGTACTGTGGTCAATACCTTAGATTCAGGAATTTACATTATTTCCTTCCCTTTACTATATCATATCCACTTATAGAAAACAGAAGTGTGTCTTTGTATGAAATAACCTGTAATTAAATTATAAAAATACAATATGTGTGTGTGTATTTCTTGTAGCTTTAGTTATTTTTGATCAATGCTGAAGAAGTATGCTTCTGGGGTGACAGCTGTTTTCATTGAGGGCCCCTGTCCATGTACCTGCTCATGACATAGCTACACTTCTCTACAACTCACCCAACAAAACAAACAGGAACACCTATACTCATCAAAATAAATAAATAAATATATAAACGCCTATGCTCCTCTTAATTTATATCACAATTTCCTTTTCCCTGCTCTAGCAGACCATCAGCGCTCATAGTAGTTAGAGGGGAATGACCAATGCTGTTGAATCATGTCCCACACTACACCTCCACTTGAGCCATTTTTAGCATGCTATGTGGTTGGGACTACGGTTATTTAAGGCCAGCGAGCAGAGAAAAGGTCCGGACTGCAAAACGGTGGCATGAGACGCCGAAACGCTGACTTCAGCGCTACTCGCAGTTGATTGAGAAGAGATGCGCAACAGATGGGCTCCATTAATTCCATTAAAGAAGCCGACAGCTCAGTTACTTTGATGAGGCTTCCCGTACTCCAAAATAAAGTCAATTAAAAAGGGCGGCGCTCCGCCCTCCCCACCTCCGCGATCCCTCCACTCTCTGCACAGGCGATTGATGTGCGGGATCCACCGAGGGCAAGGCTGCCGCTCAGCCTCACAGCTCACATCCCCCCTCGCCCAAACTGCTTAAGCACTTCATTAGACAACATCTTCCCAAGTACATCAAAAAAAGTCAAAAAGCTGCAGTTGCACAAAGCACGCACGTCAGCGTAGATCACAAATTTCATTAAAATAAGTATTTTTACATTACTTCTTTTTGTTTAGTTTTTTTTACATTAAATATGTATGTTTAATGCTTCCTATGAGGTAAAGATGAGCAAAGTGGGTGTGAGTGAAAATGTCAGTTCCACGTGTACACAGCAGACTGCGAGCAGTTAGCGCGAGGGCCGTGAATGGTGTGTCGGTGAAACGGGGTTAATGAAATTAGAGAGAGACAGCAGGATTTAGCACGGCTCGACAGGGCTCCCCGCGGAGCCTAACAGAGACGTACCCATGTCAGCCTCCGTGCTCTTCTTCATGTCTTTATGCAGCTTCTTGGTCTGGTCTTCCAATCTATGGATTAGAGGGAGGAGAGCTAAATTAAAACCAACGCACCCTGAGACAAGACCCAATACGTGCACCATTATCCCAGCGCAGAACTCCCGGCTTTGGCAGAGAGGAGAGGAGCTGGCACAGCCTGTGTATTCCACCAGCCTGTAGCCTGACAGAGGGACCTGGGCCGCCTCTAACTATACTGTAATAAACATCTGATCGTTTGTATCACTTCTGTTGGTCGATTTGGACCAAAGAAGAATACACTGAGATATTTATACGCCCTTGTTAAGATATACATCACAGTGACCTTTGTTTTATATAATACAATAGTGCTTAAAATATCACAGTAAGAGAGTTGTGTCAGACAGATAATTTAAAGGAAAAACCTTCCTGTATCACAGTAGCATGTGAATAGTAAAAAGCAGGCGGCCAATTGAAGTTCAGTTTAATGATGCGAGATGAAGAACATAGCGAACACTCCTTTACCACTGCAAAACGTCACGCATTTGAGATGTCTGGCGCCAGCATATCAGAATATCCTTCAAACCATGCGTAAACCAAAGCTGGTATCGGGTATAAGCGCTATACCTCCCACTTGTTCCTGTGCCTTGCAGTTTTTAAACATCCAATAATGCTGTGCTGGTGAGGGAAAACCAATGGAGGGAGCTGCTCGCAGTTAACTAGCGACAGAGACATTCAGAACATATGCGTGAGGCAGACCTGTTAACGACTGAAAACTGTCAAGGCGAACAGCAGCAATTACTGGACTATGGGGACAGAGCTGTGTGAGGCGCTAGGCATTATATCAATTAAGTGAGTGGCAGAAAATTAGAGGCAGATTAGATTCTCCACTGTCGATGATGATGAGGTGTTAATCTGGCGCTTTTGATAAAGTGACAAAGACGAAACAGATGGGGAGGCATCTCCACTAAATGCAGTTGTGCATACGAGACGGACCAACACTCAGGGAAAAACAGGAGCATGTGCGATTCCTCTCCGTCAGCGCCAGGTAAACGTGGCGCCCGTTTCCGCAAGGTGTTAATGGAGACGCAGAGTACCAGCTGGTCCTCGCTCTCCACGGTGCTCTGTGTTCAGCCTCAGTACCACAGAGCTGCCTGCAGTTTAACACTCTGTGTTCAGCCTCAGTATCACAGAGCTGCCTGCAGTTTAACACTCTGTGTTCAGCCTCAGTATCACAGAGCCGCCTGCAGTTTAACACTCTGTGTTCAGCCTCAATATCACAGAGCTGCCTGCAGTTTAACACTCTGTGTTCAGCCTCAGTATCACAGAGCCGCCTGCAGTTTAACACTCTGTGTTCAGCCTCAATATCACAGAGCTGCCTGCAGTTTAACACTCTGTGTTCAGCCTCAGTATCACAGAGCCGCCTGCAGTTTAACACTCTGTGTTCAGCCTCAATATCACACAGCTGCCTGCAGTTTCAATTGCTTTTGAAGTTTTTAATAAATAAGGAAGATAAATACATGAATTTTACTGCACTGTGTTAAGGTCGTAGGCACCCCAGATTTTTTATACATAAACTTGGTCTGAGATGTTTCTCTTTTTTGTGTTCTGCACTAGTGCCAGCAGAAAAAATAAAATCTGAGATTTCCAAACATTAATTTTCCAAGAAAGTATGCAAAAGTCTGAGGTACATGTAAAAAAAATCCATAAAGCAAAGATACTTGAAAAATAATGAAATTAGTACATTTGTTAAACTGCAGATTCCCTGAGGTATACTGTTCTGCTGTTTTAAAAGAACATCAGCTGTTAAATATATTGGAGAACTTGCCACAGCTCTCACAACTTTCTTCTGAAAAGTTGTTACTCAATATGGAACTTTAATTCATGAAATGCAAACATTTCACTCTGAAATGACATTACATTGAATGTTTGGAATGAGAGGTCAGAGGAGAAGGGACAGACTGGTCAAAGCTGACAGGATGACAGTAAAACAACAGTAAAGTTGCATTACAACTGAACAGCTTCTCTAAAGACACAACACGCTAAACCTCTGAGTGAATAGGTTACAGCAGCAGAAGACCACTAAAAAAATAAAAATAAGTCAAATAAATACCTAATAAAGTGCTCAAGGAGTCTATATTTAAAATAAATCTAGGGGGCCGAAGACTTTTGCACAGTATTGTATTATTTATCTTATATACACATACAAACTATTATATTTGCGCTGCGCATAATTTAACTGCGGGAAAAAAAAAGGCTGAATCAGGCCTTTCACCCCCCCCACCACAGAAAAAGCCTGTTAGCCTCTGACTCATCTCTACGGTATCGACCTGCAATTGTTTTCACTTTTGTGTGTGTGTCCTCCCACTCACCGAGAGCCCTGGGCACAGCCCACATACTCAGGGCCAGTCTCTTTAACCTGAGAGACGGTCATCACCGCAACAGCTGCTTTCCTTAGCGAGCAAGGATTTTGGGGGCTTTGGGGCACGTCTACACTAGTCACACTTGCGCTTCTTTCCATAGCTTTTTGGGTCTTGTAAATTTAACCCAAATTTTACACAGGAACAAAAGACTGCACCCAACTTTAATGACTAAATATCCTACACTCTTAGTAATATTGTCATATTGCTGCAAAAGACCAGTTATTTTTAACTGTCAACTCCAATTGTGGATGCAATTAGGCTAAAGAACTTTATATGAAGAGGACAAATGGTCCTAATTATAAATGGGTTCTCAAGTGCTCACTGTTTTTCTATAAATGGAAAAGTGGTGTGAGATTATGGATGCTCTTTCTTTCATTTCTATTCGCCATCGACCCAAATGTTTGAGCGCTTAAGAGTATAATGCAAAACTTCCTCAGCTATAGCAATGGAGCCCAACAATAACCACGTGGGCGGCTACGGACAGAAATATAGCATTAAAAAAATAGCTGTCGAACACACAAAACTTACTTTTGGAGCTTGTCATATTCCCGTTCAAAGTCTCTTTCAACCTGTGAAGACAGAACACACATGCCACAGAAATGAATGCATTTGATGGCAGAAAGGCAGGGTTTGGGTTGGTTTGAAAAGCAACGTGTGGGCAACCCGCTGCAGTCCATCACTGGCACTCCATAAGAGAGAATAAGGCCTTTGTCAGGTTGGTGGGAGTTTGGGCAAGTGGCCAAGCTACACCTGTATCTATGCACAAATGCCCCAGCCTATATCTTATGCCTTCCGCTAATTTCAATTCACTTTCACTTCTGAAGAACGGAGAACGTTAAAGGGGCGGTTCACCCAGAAATTAAATTAAGGTATGTTTCTACTTACCGAGAGTACTATCGATCCACCCAGATAACTCATAAAATCTCACTGAAACTTTCGAGACATCCGCTGCAGCTCACCATCATACAACAGACCTCAAAGGACCCATATTTTTACTGTGCTCAATGCATCGAATATTTACATTATAAAACGCAACAGCAACATGTCTTTTTGCTTGACTTTGCTTGGTTGTTGATTCATGAAGTAGTTCTTGATGAAACACACAGTAATTAAGCTGTGGATGCTCATGAGTAACCATGGCACTATTTGGAAAGATTTCAACCGTCAAGTTTTTCCAATGACAATTCTCAGTGAATTGAGTGCCAGAAAAACATGGATCCTTAGAGGTCTGTTGTCTGGTGAAGCAGAGCAGATATCTGAAAATCTGGTCAAATCTCAGCGAAGATGGATAGTATTATCAGTAATTGGAAACATACCTTAATTTCATATTTAGGTGAACTGCCCATTTAAAGTGCAACTGAGATGTAATGAATGTGGAACATGGACCTGCTTTGAAGAGAGCCAGCAGTCAAAAGTGTGAAAGAACAGTCAGGATGGATTCTTGTATAGCCTACTTGTATCTGTGTTACTTACATCCATCTGGAAACTTCTAAAAACAATTCAATGAAGCATACCGGAAGAAAATACAATATCTGAGAAAGAATATCACGTCCACTTAATGGGCCTCCTTGTCCTGGTGTTCATCACTGTTCTCATTTGCAGAGGTCTGATCCCTCTCTGATTGCATCCCAGTGTCACAGACGCACACACACAAGCACACACACTGTGGTCCCCCCTCTTCTCTTCCACAATTAACAATTTACTCCATCTCCTGTAATTTGCGCAATACTGTTTCCATTTAGGCCTGTGGATTTTCTTGAGCCCCCGTCTCTGGGCTCGGATGCTCTAATTGTGCCGGGCCGGGTGGAGGCAGCGGGGGTTCCTGTCTTGAGGTTGCGCAGGCTGTGGCGTAAACAAACAGGACGCGGCGGGAGGAAGCGGGCGGCTCGTCGCTCCCCGGCCAGGCCCTGTGATGTCACGGGGAGACGGGAGCCGGGTGCGCGTGTCTGTCGGGGCCACAGACAGATTACAGTGGAAGTGGTTTTCTCCCCCGGTGGAGGCGGCGCCCACTCGCTGGCCCTGTCAGCGCTGTCCGTCACGTGGCCGGAGCAGAGAGGCCACAGCCTTAGCACGTTAGCGCTGTACTGGGTAGGGTTGGGATGCCAGGTTCATTCAGGGCACCAAGCCCACTGCGCTGCCAGCCTAGTATACAATGCGCTCCCGCGAAATAAAGTCTGAGAAGAAAATAACTGGCTACGCGTATGTCGATACAAATATTCAGAAAGAATGGAGAGGAACAATTTGGCTATGTTTGGTTTAGCATGTTTAGGCAGTTTACACAGGGCAAAGCTAAGAGCTGACATATTTGCTACAGTGTCTCTTATTCCTTTTCCTCTTCATTAAACATGTTTTTCCTACCCCCGAGGATTCAATTACGCTGGTCTTCTTGGAACGGGAAGTGAAACGTTGGCCCTGGGCTGTCGGTGGAGTTTACAGAATGGCCGTTCTGGGGGCCCCAGGGCATTGTGTGTACGGTTTAGGTCCGGCCCGAGGGCCACACAGGCAGTGGCCAGTGGTTTAGCCCTTTCATGTTCACCAGCGCAGACAGCCACTCTCTTTGAGTCTGATCTCCGTCTAACAGGCAGGCCGTATCTACGGCCACCACAAAGTCAACGCCAGGCCAGCGTCTCATTAAAGGCGGACGGAACTTCCGCAATTTACATCTCAGGCAAACTCATTTTACCAGGAATCTCTCTCTATCTTGTATGAGAGGACTCCTCTGTAGACGAAGGCACCTTCATTTTCCCACCCAGTAAACACGGCAAAAAGCATCTGGTCAGGAAGTATAGTGGTTGTGTTCAGTAAGCCTGAAACCTGGCTAGAAACGTTATTCAGCTTGTGAACTTAGCCACACACTGTGCCATGTATAGTGTGGTTATAGGACTATACTGGCTTGACTCGGCATAACAAAACAAAACTGGTTGAAAAAAGCTTACCGTTTTCGAAACAATCTGCTTCTTTGGTTGTCCGATCTTAAAGGGAATCCTGAAAGAAAAGATCATGGCAAACAAGAATAAATACACCTTAGGAACAGCAAGGCAAGTATTACATGAGTTAAGTTACACGGTACTTCACAGAGAGAAACAAGGAAACTGTTTTCATCATCAGTTCTATTCAACTAATAATCATGCCAGTTAGCCAATGGATGAAGGTAGGCATGCAAACCAAGAACAGGAGAAACAGATTATTAACTGCTTTCAAGCCCAGCACTTAGCACCACAGCACGATATCGATTCTGGTGAGTGAAAACCCAAGAATATTGACACGAGGGCTGAAAAAAGTGCAGCACCCACTTACTTTCTCTAATGGGGGTCACACTTATGTTCCTTTAAGAGTGCTTACAGTGCCCGACAGTTGTGATTTCAGCATGTCAATCATGTGAAAAGGTGGTGGAAACTCAGCCATCAGAAGTAGGTAGACTGAGGTGCGCATAGTCTGGGCCTGGAGGTTCGGGGTGGGTGATTCTGAAGAGTAAACTCGGCCAGCCTGAAGGTCCTCTTAACCTCTGCCCTGCCAGAGCAAGCTCCATCGTCCCCGTCAACTTCCTGTCAGCGTCTGCACATCTGGGCCCCATTGCAGTCGGATGTCCCTAATTAGAAGTGCATGTCCCCCTCTGTCCCAGGAGCCTCTCCTCCAGCCCCCCTCAGAGGCCACAGGCTGGCGACACCGGGGCCGGCCTGAAACCACAGCCCCCCCCAACACCCCCCCCCCCCCTAACCTGCACCTAAATCTGCGACAATGCAACACCCCCCGCCCCCATCCCATAACAGACACCGTTACTGTTACAGTGTCCTTTTAAACTACAAGGTCAGTTATGAAGACATCATTAAGGCAAGATGCAGGTTGTGTTATGTTATGGGTCAATCTCTCCAGTTTTTCTCCAAAACTCAAATCTCAGTAATGGCATAGCACCATTGGGGTCCTCACTTAACATGTAGTTCAACTTGGTTAAATATTATTATTACTGTCAGTTATCCAATGGATATGATAGGCTACTTGACTAAGTCTTTTTCTTTCATGCAACAATTCTACTGGATTTTTGAAATAGTTAAACTACACATTCCTGGAAAATGTAGCTAGCTCTGGCCAACATTAGAACACAACAATACAAAAAAACAACAACATTGTAACAAGTAAGTTAGACTCAAAAAGATAATTGGAAAATTGTTGGATTTAATAAAATTATGAAGCCTTTGTTTTTCAACATACCTACTTAGTAATGTTGCGTGCAGCATTTGTCCAATGACGCAATGCTTTATTTGTTTGTTTTTTTATATATAGCCTACGGCATAGTGGAAAGCTACGTTCAGTTTGCCGGTAGTTTGACTGCATGTGAATGAATACACACAAATACTTCTTGCTAGGACTAGCTTGTCGAGTGCTAGTTTAGAATGTAAAACGACTGACAGGAAGTCATTATGCAGCCAGAATCCTTCTTTCAATTGTCTGACGAACTTGTGCGTTTTGTCACTGGTGGGGAAAGCACACTTATTTTAAACTGAGCTTACCATTTCAGTTTCAGGAAATAATTTGTAATTTTTTGTTAACAAATGCAACTCAGTTACGTTTTAACCGTTCACATCCCTAACAAAGACCAGAATTACATGCCCCCAACTTCGACTCAATGTTGTGAATAGTGTAGCAACCTGACAAAAGTGCTCTTCCACATGGACAACAAGTATTTCACTTTCCTTCTGTCGATTCAGATTCGACTATGAATTTGCATTCCGGTTACTGATCTAATATAAAGGCTATATTCCCTCCTTGTTGGTTCTTGTGACTTATGGTCACTGTGGCACTATCCATCGTTCTCTATTGAGCTGTCCATAATACCAGCATTTTAGAATGCTGTGGAAAGTGTTTGGTACCAGGGCGTGAGGGTAGCATAAGAAAGCCCAACTGGCAGGCCTAAAGCTGTGGGCTGCTACGAGGGTGCTTGGGGCCCAGCCGAAGCGTGGCAGTGAAAACCCACATCTCCCAGAAACTGGCAGACGTCCCGTTCCTCCGGTCTTAAAACTAGCAGGAGAAGGTGCTCCTGATGGGCTGTGGCCGACCGCTTTCCAAAAATAAGGCCCTGCGATTAAATGAAGGCTCGTCCCTGCCTGTGTTCTTCTGGCTTCTCATATTATGTCATATTCATAAATATCCACTCAAACTGAGTTGTGTCACAGTGTAAAAAAGACACTTTTACTGGAAGGCGCAATTAAATTTAAACTTGGCAAAGTACCGTCACCTGTTCTATTGTTAAGTTCAAAAATGGTAAGGCAATGTGGTTTTAGACTGAGGACAAAAAAAAAAAAAGAAATATGCTCCAGAAAACTCTCTTTTCACACTTCTATCCTTGTGATAAGTTTCTTTTTATTTACCGAGGTGACAGGGGATCCGTGAGAAAAGTGACCCACCTTATTGTAACTGGATACACCCCCATTGATGTGACACTAATGATATCCTAGACGCGCGATAGATGGCGGTTTCTGGCAGGCCTGGCGAGAAAAGCAGCTGCGTGAAAAGCAAGGTGTGTAGACTAATGAGATGGAAAGAAGAAGGGGCGAGAGGCAGGGCCACATTGTGCAATGAGGAAACGCTGCTGATGTGCTTGACAGCTTGCGTTACTGACAGCTCAATAGAGAACCCCAAAAAGTGCCACAAAGTGACCCTAATCCGCAAGAACCAACAAGGAGAGAATATACACAGGCTTTAGATTATTTCAGTAGCCAAAATGTGTCCGTGTGCTAAGGAGACTAGCATGTCTTGGAAATAAAATGAAAGGATAAACAATTGAACATTTTTGCAGGTGCTGGGTTTTGTCGTGTTCCTAAAGGCTACAAATTCATTCATTTTGTTTGTGTGTTTGAAACATTTGTTTCATCTTTGTTGCCGATTAAATTCTTTGAAAAAAGAATGAGCCGGGCGTGGTACAATTGTAGGTCACATGTCAAGCAAATCTTCGCTCCAACAAAGCCAGTTCTGAGTGAGCCAACAGGATGAGCCAGAGTCCATCAGAGCTCAGCCAATCAAAGAGGAGGACATGAAACTGCCAAAAACTTTTTTCTTCACTTCTGTTTCCCCCCTGTGCATTGACAATGCCTTCTTTTTAACTCCGATCTGTTGCTGTGCACGCACACAGTTGGCTGTACATCAGGACAAACTTGGTTGTAACTTCGCATGATTTTCCCAATATTGAGCGTTTTAATTTTTGTAACAAATGCTCCCCTGATGTGAACATATCAAATGTTGCCTACGTGTGTGTGTACTCTTTATTATGTACACCTCTACACCAGTTCACTAATGCAAACATCAAATCACCCAATTGTGTGGCAGCCACTCAAGCATAAAAGAATGCAGACATGGTCAAAGGGTTCAGCTGTTGTTCAGAGTAGACCAAAGATAAGAATGGGGAAAAAATGTGATCCAAGTGACATTGATTGGGGATGACTTACACATAATCAATGGGCAACACCAGAGTGGCCTTGGCCAACATACTGGAAACGTCACAGTTTCAGGACGGAAACCTGCTTTTACCTGCGTCACACTTCTTGCTATCTAACAACATCATGGAAAATTGTGTGTCATCACGCACTCAAAATTCCTCAAGTGCAGGGAGTGAGTCATGTTACAACTAATGTAACACATCACGGGCATGCTACAGTAATGCCTATCCGAACTGTAATCACAAGAGACTGTTTGGCACTGGGGGAAAGGCACCGGGGGAATTATTTTTGTTACGTTGCATGATGATATGCTAACATTACTTTTAGGTGAAAAAAAATGATGTGAGGCTGTTGATCTAAAGAAAATATGTTTTATTTCTATCCCCAAAAAAAAAAAAAAGCTCTTCGGGCTGTTGTTACTTCAGATGGCTTTCCGACAAGCCTGGCACGAAGCCACGAAAGGAGTCTCCATGGACTCAATGAACAGTCAAAAACCAACACGAGTTATAAGACTGCCACTGGCAGAACCATGAGCCTACCCACAATGCCCCAGTCTCGTATAAAGGAACACGGTGGTTAGGGAGACAGGAAGGTAAGATGGCCCGCACTGTGGGAATCTGTCCGGAAGGTTCTTCACATAAGAGTCACATTTTTTTCGACCCCCGCACATAACCAAAGTTGTTTTTATGTTTGTTTTTTTTTAATCCGATTGGTTGAGAGTCCTCAATCCCATGTCCTATGCCTTGGAGACTGGCTGAAAGCACCCAGTGAGTGGGCCTGGCGGACCGCACCGGGGTAAGAGGTCACAGAGCCTTAGAACACCCTACACCCACCAAGCCCAGCAGAGCACCTGCTGGGAAACCCTTCTCTCAGTGCACACTGGGTCAGGAACAGCACACTGCCACTCATATGAGCCCAAATGAGAAACACAGCTAATTAGCATACCGCTTCCTACTGAGACAATGAAACAGATTTTACAACAAAATACGCGGAAAGATGCCCTGCTTTTAATTCAAATCTTAATTACAGTATGTTCAGGGACTATATCAAACAACCCTGAATGTTTTTGCAAACAAAAAGGGAACAAAACTAAAACTATGTCCGGTATATTTGACTGGCAGATAGTGTAGCGAGGATTGAAGACGTTTTGGAGATCTTCTATAATCGGAGGGCATAATTGCTTTAATGATGCTATAACCTATTTTTGAGAAATGTCCCCTCTTCCCCAATTTTCCTCACAGCAACTAGGCTTTTAAGCCATTTTGTACGGGTATAATTACATCACATTATCATGAAAATACCTATCCCAGCACATTAAGTAAAGGCAGGGACCAAGTTTCTAAAACTACACCTCTAGTCATTTCATGGCGCCCCTTCCCAATGCTAGAGCAGGTAAACAGGATGTGAGCAGCAATTTCATTCCAATTTTAATCGGGTAATCATAGGTGCATGGACCGTCTAGGATGTTTACATCAGAGAGTGTTTAAAAAAAGGAAAAAAAAAGACAGGGGGAAAAAAAGAAAAAGCACACAAACAGAACTGCTCAAATTGCAGAACTCCTGAATCCTCCCTCCCCCTTACAAAAACATTAGCGTCCACAACACCATTTAGCCAAAACTGAGGTCTGAGCCCAGCTCCACTGAAAACTGAGCTTGACCGTGAAATATCAGAAAAACACATTATCTGGACGTGCACTATTATAAGTAGCTCACTGTTACATTCAGAAATTAGAAAGAAAATAAATAACCAATTAACTTTTTTTCTCCATGCAAAAAATAAATAAATTGAGGCATTATTTTCTCCTATTCATCTGCACAACAGAATGCGTCTCTAACGTCGTCGGCCGGGAAACCGGACGGTTCACGTTGTCTGTGCGGATTATCGGCGTGGCAGAAAGTGACTCAACAGCTTTAACTTGACACAGAAGGACGGTCATTCACAAATAAGAGGAGCAGAAGGGAAGCCCGCTTTGCTGAGAAACCTTTGGTCTGTGGTGGGTGGACTGGAATCGCATACTAATTAGTCTACTAAGCAAACAGATATATCATTTAATTTTTATCCTGGAAGGCATTTCTCTGCAGTGGCAGAACACACTTCGGTCTGCTTTTAATTAACCCTTCAACCACAACACAGATGTTTACTGGAGGAGGGGTCCATGATGAGAGTAGTCAACTTCTGACCCCCTTATTTCAAAATGGGGGAAGCAGTCAGACAACCGGGCATCAACTTCTTGGTCCTACAAAGAGACTAAGGAAAAGGACTTCAGTTGACGCTGTTGATAATCTGAGGGGCTACAGGAATGGCTTCAGTCCGCAGGCTAAACGATGTGGACGGTATAATGCTTGATATTCACAGCAGCTTAATAGCTTAATATTTAGAGGAAACAAAGGAGCTGTCAGAATGTAGGCCGTTGTAACAAAGGCAAATGGCTCATACAAAGGCAGCGCCTTTCAAAGCATTCGGCGTAGCAACCATCTTGCCCATGACAAGCCGACATTACATGTCAGAGAGTATTCTGGGACCTGGGTCACGTCCTTATAGCAGTCACTTCCCACAGAAGGCAACATGCATGGATTTTAGGGCTGGATGAAGCAAGCCTCTCTTCCAACCAAACAGGTGACATCACTACACCACTGCTTTACATAGGACAGAATGGTACATCCAAAAGACTAAAGAGAGGTTGAGAAATTATGTTCTTTTTGCAGAGTTTGAGTATTTGTCCCAAACATGTTTTGCCCTCACACAAATTATCAGTCATAGCATCCATATATATGCATACTGTATAAAATGGAAAGAAATAAATATACATTTATACTTCATACTGCTTTTAACCATGATTAATGCTGCCTGGATTATGCCAGTGGGTGAGCATGCAATGCAAACACTGAAAACAGCAAAGAGGTAAGAACACCTAGCATTACAGTAAGGTCAGTTAGCCCAGTAGCACCACATTACTCATCAAAATGCGCCTGAGAGGTCAGAGGCACAAGCACTAGCATAAAAATCTAGCCTGCATTCAGTGTCATGCAGCTAACTGTTAAGCTAAAAGTCAGCAGATGCACATTGCACAGTCTAGTCAATGTCAGAACTGCCGAGGGAGCGGAGAGAGTGCCATTCGAAGGCCAGAAGAACTAGAATCAGCTTGAAATGACCAGCTGTTTAAAAACATAGCTTGAGCTGGTCAAATTATGTTGAGCATGGAGCTGGTCTGAACTGGACAACCAGCTACCAATGGTTTGAAACGTGAATCCGTACTGTGTCTGAAACATTACTGCAGCTCTCATTGTATGGTCAAAGGAGGAGAAACAAGACTACTCCTAAATGATGCAACCTTGTCTTTTTTAAACTTAGGCTGGCCAAGTATTAGCAGTAATTGTGTTGCCTCGTAGCCTACGGTCTAATGTTAGCTAGCAAGCCAATTAACATGAGTTTACAGGGTAGTTAAGCTATACTTGACAACGGCAAACAAATTGATTAAACTTTGTTCATGTTCTGTTCACAAGGAACACTTGAAATGAGTTTCAATTGAAATGTAGTTCTTCTTTGACGAAATTACTGCATGTTAATTGAGTTTCACTGAGCTGAACACTTGTGCTCAGGTTTTGCACTTTGACTTATACATTTTTTATTGAAATATATTTTCCATCAGTTAAATGTAGGATTTGCTAAATGTACTAGTCTCTTTCAGGGCGAAATTAGTTGGGGTATGTATTCATACCTAGGAATTTTCCTGTAAAAATAATTAAATGAAATCAAAATCCCTACAAACAGTACATTTAGATGGCATTCAATGGCCTCATGTAGTACAATGAATGTATTTGAATTTCCAAAAGAAGTGAGGAAATCTACAAAATGCAACTTACTTTTGCATGTGGAATACAGAGTAGGCCCTTGACACAAACACACTCTTTGGAAACCAAACTGCCATCAAAATGATGGGAACAGAAAAGAAGAATTCCACATTAGAGAGAGGAAAAGCAAGTGAATCCAGCTCGCTCCCATCCCGTTAGGCACTTAGACAAAGATATTAGCTGTTCTCTGGCATGGTGCTTTACCCAAACACACATGACACGGGACATATGGGAAAGACCTCAAGCAACAATGCGCACATTTTTCAGCACCGGGGCAGTTGCGTAGCAGATTGACGGAAACGGGTCAGGAAAATGACGCCACTGAGAGCCTTTTCAGATGGAACTGCAATCTGACTGACATCAGCAGGAGGTCTTATCATAGAGAGAGTTAGTCACTGAAGCACAGAAGCATGGTTGAAGTCACTTGGGGTGGCCATTGTTCTCGTCCCTGACCCCCTCCGAGTCCACCAACCCTCGTCATGGATGCACGCGCAAAAGCCTGGCTGGAATTTACCCATCGATAGACCCCATAAAGGGCTCTTTGACTAGCCCAGCGCCCCTCCCGTGACCCTGTACGCTGACTGTACGTATTAACGGAAGTGCTGTTTGCCAGCCATTGATCCTCAACTCTTGGCCGAGAGTCACGTCCCTAGCCTCTGTGGTCCCTCTTGCTTTCTCCACATGCAAATGGGGGTCAGCGGCAGACGCACACGCTGACAGGATGGAAACCAGGCGAATGCAGCCAGCGGACAGTCGTCATTCCCCGCCCCGTCTCAGAACACGGGCTCCCTGTGACGCAGCTCGGGCCCTGCTGCATTGTCCAGCAAGCATCGGAATGTCAGGATGAATGCCCGGCCTTGTAAGATCAAATTCTGCTGCATTTACAAAAACGTGCTCATACACTGCCCATAGTCATCTACCTCTCTCTGCTGAATAGCTGAGAGGCCACTGCAACAAAATAGCAAGGTGTGAGATAAATCTAAATTACTGCTGGTCCAGCATTTCTGCAGGACAGAATAATTGCATATTTAACAACTCAATACCAAATACTGTAGACAGAATAGTTGCATACTCAATGGCATGGCACAGGAGGTCACTGGTCAGTTACAAACCTGTTCAAATCTGAACCTGTACAAATCTGCAATCTGAGCATTCTAAATAAAAACAAACACTTCAACCCTGAGCTGACATGTCATGCAATACACAATAAGAGCCCCAAAACTAAGGGTAGAATTCTCAAACTGGAGTGAAACGTAGGCAGATGGGAATGCAACTACAAAACACACAATCCAGCATTTGGCCGTCGCCTGGAATGTCGGGAGAAATGGGCCTGCGTTACATGTTGGTTAACTTAGTCATAATTACAGGTTTGATCTTGTTGCTTCCAATTCAACATCACTCTTCCCATAATAGAATAGAACAAGTGAATATTAATTTTAAGACAAAATGTCATTTTAAGAAATTGAAGAGTTTATCCAACTAGTTGTGGAACCATCTTCTCACGGTTTCTACACCTACAATATCATCACTGTATTCAAATCAGATGCAGATGGGTTAACATCTCAGCATGAATAGCATCTGATTTTAAAGGTGCATGTAAATAAATAATAATCTCAGAAACGCAAGCCATTCGAGACACTCGGTCAATGCAATTCCAAATTAGCTAGCAGTTGCTAAGTTAACCCAACTGGCTTGCTAAACTATTTTAAGCTTCCTGCTCCACACGACAAACATGCTATATAGCCTGGGCTAACACATCTAACGAGCCGTTCGTTTCTAGATGATACACAAGCCATTTGAGTCATTCACAAACTCAGTTACATTACATTTAAATATGCAAACGAATTAATTAGCTAGCAAACGACTGATTAACCTGGGCTATGCTAAGCATGGTTATGGACTGCGAACGGGAAGTCTAACTTGCTAGCTACATAGCCAGCTAAGCTTAGGTTACTGACTGGAATTTGTTAGCTAGCTAGCTAGCTAACTAACTTATGGCGTTAGCTAAGCGGATAAGCGTGTCACTGAACGATCAACGATTCCAATAAGAGATAGCTACAACAAACGTAACTGTACAATAATACATTATAGTGTCTAGCGTATACCCACGTAACTGGGAAAGCTATCTGGATGCTTTAGCAATACCAGCCCATACACAGCAAGCTAATAGCAGCACAGCTAGCTTGCTAAACGCCACTGAAAACTTGTGTCAGGGTAACTTGTCAGCTAGCTTCATGGATTGCTCGTGAAATTGTCAAATACCATTGGTAAACCCAAAAACGAAAAACACTCACCAACTCATTTTGTAGGAAACTTTAATCCAATTTCATTCCGGATTTCTTACTTTTTCAAGTACTTCATCTAACAAACTACAAAACGAAAAGCATTCTCTCAAACTGCGTCCAGGAAGTAGAAAAGGTGGTGTTCATCTTGGGGTCATGGGTTAGGGTGATTTAAACTACGGAAAGCGAAGGGGTTCTGGTCACTTTTATTTGTTTGGCAAAACTAGAATAAACAACACAAGTTCATAAAAAAGTGCTTTAGATATATTTTACTTAGGAACATCCATTTTTAAGTATTTGGAATTTGTAAGTTTCTGAAGCTCTGCACTTTTGAATATCAGCTGCAAAAGTATTTTTAAATTTTTGAATGTGCCAATCCTACTCCAGTTTAATCAGGTATTTATTCAGGTATATTAATGTCGTATGTAGCAAAGAATGAATGTGCCTACGAGTAAATATGACATTGGGAACAATTGTGAGACGGATCAACCAGCAAAGGTAAATGAGGAAACACCAAAATCCAGCAATGACCATAGTTGGTAGCATATCCTTGGCTTGCAATAACTGCATCAAGCCTGCAACCCATTGACATCACCAAACTGTTGCATTCTTCTTTTATGATGCTTTTCCAGGCTTTTACTGCTGCCTCTTTCCATTTATTGTTTGTTGTTTGTTGTAGTTTGCATGCTCAATTGGGTTAAGGTCTGACTGACTTGGTCAGTCTAAAACCTTCCCCATTTTCTCCCTAAGGAAGTCCTTTCTTGTGTTGGCAGTGTGTTTTTGGTCATTGTCTTGCTGCATGATGAAGTTCTTCCCAATTAGTTAGGATAAATTTCTCACACAGCATGTTTTTGTAGACTTCTGAATTCATCCTGCTCCTACCATCATGATTTATATCATCAATTAAGATTAGTGAGCCCACTCCAGAAGCAGCCATGCAAGCCCAAATCATGGCACTTCCTCCACCATGCTTCACAGATGAGTATGTATGTTTTCGATCATGAGCAGATCCCTTCTTTCTCCACACTTTGGCCCTTCCATCACTTTGGTAGAGGTTAATATTGGTCTCATCATTCCATAAAACTTTTATGGCTCATCTCTGTTCTTCTTTGCTAATTGTAATGTTGCCTTCCAATTCTTACTACTGATTTGCATCTTGTGGTATAGCCTCTATATTGCTGCTTTCTAAGTCTTCTTTGAACAGTTGATTGAGATACCTTCACCCCTACCCTGTGGAGATTGTTTGTGATGTCACTTACTGATGTTTTGGGGTTTTCCTTCACAGCTTTCACAATGTTTTTGTCATGTTCTCCTTGGTCGACCATACAAATCATGGGTCAAGGCCTATATATTTGGGCTGGTATTGTAGTGTACTCTTGCTTATAATGTGGTTTGAGGTGCTAATATGAGTCTATTTTAATGATATCGCTAAGAGGAAATCCATAGATGGACATTCCATACTGCAGGTGAGATAACAACGATAAGTTACTATAACATAAGGTCCACATGGAGAGTGTAGAGTAGCCTACCAACTGTACTTTTTCAGCCAAAAGCATGCATGCTAGAGTAGGCCCAAGTCTAAAACTGAAATCATACAGGCCAAAACAAGTCTTTGAGTTCCAATCTGGAGAAAAATATATTCATGAATGAACCTGGTAAACCCTGAAAAAGTGTAACTGCAAAGGTTTTCAGGTTTAACTTGCTGCAATTGCTCTCCTTTTGGAATGGTTATTAATATACAGCCTATTTGGACACATTATAGACATTTCTGTATTCATTCATTGTTGTGTTTGTGTAAAAGCATGATAAAACCCTCTGTACAAGATTTATTCATATAACCATAATCAGCACATCTTGTGCTATGATTTCTAAATGTTTCAGTGTAAATTATACCATGCTGTTTGTCAAGACAAAACACATAAAACACGCAGAGATTGTTGATTGTCAGCAACACAATATATTTACTTCTGTATTTTTCATTTTTGATCACAGTGCAAATGGTACACAAATACAACTTTTCATTTTTTAAAATTCAAATGCTTTACGCATTAATAACAAAACATTTGCATTACAACAAACTGAGGATCCAAGTAAACCATGAGGTGAAAAAATCACCTCTGCACAAAATAATGGTAATTATAATACATTTATCATAACAATATTCAGAACTTATTTTAACACATTGTACCTTAGTATAAGGTAATAGGAAAAAGCCATGAAGTAAAAACATCCACAAAATATATAACAAGACCTTTTGTATTCTTTCAAAAAAACAAAACAAACAATTACTTTAGATTCTCAATTAAATATTCCCAAATTTCCTTTTAATTTCTTGTTCAGCATTTGTCCCATTTTTTCATTTCTGTAAACAATATTCGTTTTTTTTACTGCCATGCAAATTCAAATAATCAAGATGCTTTGATCCCACTGGTTGATGCTAAAAATGTTAAGAACCTTTTCGTGCAGCAACATGCAAACAGGAAGATATAATTAGACAATGTTTGGGAAAAAAAACTTCTGAAAACATGGAGTTAGAAATAACCCAAATTATGTAGATATAAAATACAGCACAGCGTTCTATTGAGGTGCATGGCCTTAGAAAGATAAAGACTTCTCAGTATCAACAAATGGTTTCAAATGGCTGACACTTCCCTCTCCAATGTAAAACTTTGGGGCCTAATAATTTCTCTGACCTTTATTTTTCACAATGCTGTAGTTTCAAATGGACAAGATGAGCTACCTGTTATTTGCACATTTACAAGTGTGAGCACAGAGGGAGGTTATGTGAGGAATGTTTACTTTGGTCTTTAATGACCTAGTACAAAAGCGTCTTTGCAGGGAGTAAATTAAAAGAGTAAACACAGACATCAGCACTGTGAACTGGCTAAAGCTGTAATCTGACTGAGGTCACATTTGTGTTTTGTAGCTTCTGTGGAGCCTTCAGGGTATATTGTTCCTAATCACCCAACCCTGCAACCCAATTTGGCACAAACATGGCTGGTTAGCTTGGACTCATGTCCAACGCTGAACAGCCAATAGTCAGGTTGGGACTAAGACATGAAGGCTGAGGCAAGGGGTTGTTCTCTGGGGAGGCCCATCTCTTTTCTGTCCAGAACTTCAAATCCAATAGGCTCTAACCAACCAAATACACATGCTCACTTACACATCACCAAACAGACATGTACACACTAAGCATTCTTGCTACAAGAACAAGAGTCAAGTAATTACTGTATAACGATTAACTCTTAGAGTGCAGGGAGTCTCTGTATGTAATCATGTATGTACTGAACACACAGTGAGCTTAGCTGTAGCTTATTAATCATATCTATTATTTAGCATCACTATTTTGTATAGAATCAAATTTCAGAACAGTATAATAAAACAGCATAAAAACCCAGAATAGCATTGGAATAAATGGTGCTTTTTTTTCTTCAAAGAATGCTTGAAATTTTAATTTCCTTATGTCTTTCTTCAAAAAAACAAAACATAATCATCAACATCATTATTGTTGTCACTGTCATGATTCTAATGCTAAAAAGTCTGATTCACAATCGCTGTATGGCCCTGTGTGGGAAACATCTACCAAACTGTCTCTGCTGTTGGGTATGACCGCCTTCACATGTTGATGAGCCTGTGCGTGCGTGTTTGTCTCTGTGTGACATGGACAGTGATAAATGAGCATTCCTGTCTTTTTCTCCCACCAAAGCCTTGAGTTACCTTCTCAACAACACAGGTACTGAATGACTGAGCTGAATGACTGTCCGCAAAGCTGACTCTGATCTCGCTGTCTAATCATTCATCTTCTACTGTATATTAGCAACAGATATCAGGAGGAGACTGATAAATGGAAAATAATTCAGAAGCTAACGTTCACAAATTGGAAGCACCGTGCAGATGAATCGGCTACTGAGATTTAAAACAGATGTGATGTACGGAATATTATTTCATGCAGTTAACAAAATACTGACAAAGCCCTTGATATTTTTGTATGTCTTTAAACAAAACAACTTGCATATTTGCAGTCTTACTTGCAGTTAGGTTGAAGAAAACAAAATGATAAAACAATGAAAAAACAAGTACTCTGTTTTAATCACCTGCTGTGTGTGCATATGTCATTAATACAGAGGGCGTCTTCTCAGTCACATACGCTTTTTTTGCATCTGTAATTACATGGCAGGTGCTTGTGGTGCCAGACAGAATTATTTTGGCATTTTGCTTTTCTTTTCTGAGAGCAGCTTCCACCCTTTTCTCAAGCCTTAGCTAAACACAGTTTCACTTCCAAAACCAAGCCACATTCCATTCCATAAATCAAAATGCATGCTCTCACCAGCTAGCAGCAAATCCACTGGGCCGACTGTGTGATCAGCGAGATCTGGCCTTGCTATTTATACTGCCAGTGCCTGGCCCCAGCTTCTCCGTCTCGTTTTTGGCTGAATGAGATACAAAGTAAATAAATAAATAAAGACATAAA
Source organism: Conger conger (assembly GCF_963514075.1). Lineage (NCBI taxonomy): Eukaryota > Metazoa > Chordata > Actinopteri > Anguilliformes > Congridae > Conger > Conger conger. Next base: position 25,894,320 of record NC_083770.1, read on the forward strand.
TAAATAAATAAATAAATAAGTAAAAAAAAAAAAAAAAAATGAAGCCAGAAGCTATTCTTCAAGTGGGCTGTAGAATTTGGCCATAAGAGCAGCTGAAATGAAGACATCACAGCAAAACAGAATCGGCTGGAACAGCAATGCAAACCTGGCTTGATAATAGTCAGCATCAAATCTGTTGAGACACTGAAGTTTTACAGATATAGATTATTTTTGCCCTTTCTACCTAAGAGCCAAACCTGCCTCAGCTGCTCAGTATTTTGTCTCCTCAGTACCTCCATGTTCCCTCAGTTCAGTCAGATATGCTCACTAATGTACACGGTTAAAACATGAAAAAGGCAGTGATTCTGCATAAATTCAGGCAGCCATATTTGCAGAGAAATTTCAAATCTTTGCTTAGCTTGAAGCAAATAACAGTGCAGAGGATTGATTTAACATTTCGGATCAATAGAGGCAGTTATTGCTTAACATTTCTTCCCGGCATAAATAGTTGTTATAGGGTGACTGAATTCTGAAAATATGATACCATCTCACAAACAAGAACTAGACAGTTGGGCTTTTCAATCATTTTGAAATTTCTGTTAAATATGCTTTATTTACTTTGAATTTATTTAAATGCAATAACAGTAAAACATGGATTTATATGGCTATGGACTTCTACTTAAATTATTATTATTATTATTATTATTATTATTATTATTATTATTATTATTATTATTATTATATTGCAATGTAGTAATGATTTAAATGGACAATAAACTCAAAGCGATGCATCTTGGATGGTACTCTAATTTTAGTGAATTTGACAGTTAACGTTTTCTGGCGGCAATAGACAGAACTAGGAGGCTACATGCAATAGGCTATGACACTTTTGAAAAGCTAGTGGTTTACATAACCGCAGTAAAACGTGTTAACGTCGAAAATATTGAAGATGCGATGGGTTATTCATTTATCCACTTAAACCAACTGAAAAAAATACTTTCTGGAGCCATCGGGCGTCTAGTTAATTGGAGACAGAATGGAGGCTTGCCAGAAATCGCAACGAAGGAAACCGGTTCACACAAGCGAGGGTAGAGCAGCCTTGGTTACCGAGAATTATGCTGCTTTCATACTTAATAGATTCTAAATAAAAATGTAAATTGTAGCACTTTTATACTGAATAACAAAATAACAACAGTTTCAACGCTTTCATTCGTGCAAAACAAATTACAGATGTGAGCATAATGTGACCTAATGGACTCATGCAGGTTTCCTGCATCAAAGCTGCTAAAAATAAAAAATGTCCGGCATTTTTAAAGAATGGGTATTTTTTGGTGTTTCCAGTTAAAATGTATAGTTCATGAAGGCTGATGCATATCCAGAATCCAGAGAGCAAGAACATTTTGTGAAGTATACACTCACTGAGCACTTTATTAGGCATTTGTTACTGATTTTTATTTCTTGTTGGTCTTCTGCTGCTGTAGTCTATCCACTTGGATGTTTGACGCATTGTGTGTTCAGAGATGCTCTTCTGCATACAACTGTTGTGATGTGCAGTTATTTGCGTTACTGTCACCTTCCTGTCAGCTTTGACCAGTCTGGCCCTTCTCCTCGGACTTCTCTCATTAACAATGCGCTTTTGCCGACAGAACTGTTGTGCGTGAAAATCCCAGAAGATCAGCAGTTTCTGAGATACTCAAACCACACCCTGTCTGGTACCAAAAATCATCCTACGAATCTTATTCTTAGATCACAGTTCTTCCCCATTTCTGACATTTGATCTGAAAAACAGCTGAACCTCTTGACCATGTCTGCATGCTTTTATGCATTTAGTTGCAGCAACATGTGTCGTGTGTAGGAAACGACAGAATTTTTCCTACACATGATTGGCTGATTAAATATTTGAGCTGTAACATTCTCAGACATTCATTGAGATGCTGGCCCTCCATTCAACACAAATGTCAAGCACACAACATAACGACTGAGACTAAAACACTAGATACACCTGAACCCACTGAAAGGAGTCACAATGGTGTGATGGAGCATTGAGCACAGCGTAGCAAGGTTTTACATCTTATAGTAAGATTTATTTTTGTCAATTTCAAAAGAAATCTCCACAGGCCTTACATGCTGAATGTGTGTGCCTAGATTATGTGGGGGAAAAACAGACACAGTATTTATGTGGCTGTCTATCAATAAAAGAATCAACTAGCCTGTTACAAGAGTAATGTGAAGATGGTCACAGGGGATCGTTTTGTAATCGTCCTAGGAATTGACTATTATACTCACAGAATGATTCGCGTTATATTTTTGAGACTAAGTGGTCAGAGCAAAAATCAGCAATGTTCTCTGGATATTTACGAAAAAATGTGCATGTGCAGACAGAGGGGGACATTGCATGCATTTGTCCTTGACCTCAGACATGTCATATTTCATATGCATGTATATTCCCATGTGCAGAACGGAAAGCTGCCAACTAATGTACTATAACGTATCTCCCATGACAGAAAGGCCTGCTCTTAAAGAAGCATGCAATTAAAATACACAAAACAGTTTTTCAAATATCTTTTTTGTTTATTAATTTTATAAACACCTCATTCAGTGTCTCCAGGATTTTTTAAAATCCTTTTTATATTTACATCACGTAAAACATTTGATATTTTAAAAATAAAAGAAATGGAGAACGCACCATGTGCGACACTGTCTCAATGCTCCTCTCTGGGCTGTACAGGGCTGTCCATCCCCCCGGCTGTAAACACAGACAGCTAACTTCTCTGCGCAAACAGTCTAATCACCATAAAACATTCTGTACTGTATATACAAATAGTCTGCTTCATCAAAAAAGAAAAGCATTTTAAGAAATCCTCTGTATAAACATTCAGTCAATTTTGTTGTGCTTGCGTATATAATTTATATGTATAATATATACTATATATTATACATACATATTCACACATACACACACACTCACAACATTTAATACTGAAGACAGCTACTGCGCTTTTTACATTCTGGGTATAAAAGATGTAGTAATATATGTTAATTTATTTCTGTACAAAATTTCTCAATCCCTCAGTTATATGTTTCAAATCTCCCATCATGTTTCCAGTATGAATTGTAACCGTGGCGATACGATACTTTTAAAAATCGAGTCCCATCGCACTGTGTTTGAAGCTTGGAGTGGTATGCAAAATATTTGAACAGTTCTCATTGAAACAAGGTCTCACTAGGCAGGCATATAGCTGGCAGGCTTCAGTCAACAGTTACACATGTAAAGGCTTTAAAATCCAACCCTTGTCATATTCAGAAATGATGTTGGTTTACAATAGAGCGGCAGAGGTTCTATTTTCAGACAGCATATGAAGGTGATATTAAAAAGCATATGTCAGTACAAGACTGGCTATGTAACAGCATTTCATCAAGACCAAAACCAGATATTAAAAAAACAAACAAACAAACAGAGCAACACTTTTGTTTGTAAAACGACATCTTATACATTCAAAATGTTTATGTGTCATTATTTTCCACTGTTCTCTGCTGGTCTGACAAGAATTCTCAGTTGCATCCACACTGCATATATTTACAGTGGAAGTTTAATAGCATTTTGTTTATAGATTTTTGTGATGCACCTTGTAAGCTATGATACAGTGAGATATTTTTTTAAATATCCATCTTATTCAATTGTATTTGCTTTACTCAAAGATAGCTTGTGCACATTATCATTCAAAACCATAAGCATTTTACAGTAAGGACAAAAGAGAAATATCAAGCTCTTCCATTTCAAAGATACACGTGTGAGCTAAAACAATAGCAATTTGCCACAACAGCCACTATCTTAACATTTGAACAGCAAAGAAAACCAGCGTTCTGACATTTTGAAATCGGGCCGCATGGAAATCAGATGAAAGGAAATTATTTCCTGTCTTAATCAATGCTGATGTATTAAACAAATAGCATTTTGTTATTGACGGATGGTCTGCAAGTGTTTAATTAAGACAGAGTCTTCCCCCTGCCAAAGTACCCCATCCTCATTAGCATGCTTCACTTTGTTTCATATTAATGTTGGACTGCCCAGCAGTGGTAAATGGACGTGACACTCCTTTGGGAAGTATGTATTGTAGCTATGTAAGGTTAAAACTACATCAGGGTCCCCTGCCTCTGTAGTAGGCCTGGCATTGGACAAATGACACAACACAAAGAGCCTTTGAATACTTTAAGGGTGAAGGCAAACAATTCAGCCATGTAATGAACACCTGAAATGCTATTCATATACCTGAAATTTTTGCTCAATCCCAGCACAATTCAGAAATTAATTTGGCCACCACACTCTATTTTTGGCACATTCTGTTGTACAGTAATTATGTATATAAAAACATTACAGGTTTAACAGGAAGATAGGCAAACCAAAGTGCAGCAAATAAGGTATCATCAACAGTAAGCAAACACTATCCATTGTACTGTTAAAACAAACAGACACATAAACAAAAATACCAAATAACCCTGACATAACCAAGAACAGCTCACTTGATTTCACAAAGAGCTGCATAGTAAATTCTGCCTATTTTAGCCAAACCTCAGCCTAACCCTGGCCTGATATCCCGCCTCATTCCAGGTTCAAGGAGGATCTTTACAGATTCAGGAAACAAAAACTGCTGGAATTTCGATCTGCAATTCCACAATTGTTTAACACAGCCTCACAGAAGTACCACGGAGGAAGGGCCATCCCGCTCCTCCGAGCGGCAGCTGGGCCTTCCAGCCTCTCTGTGCTGCACGGACGGAACCGATTCTCTCCCGCTTCCCCTCGAATCTTAAAACAAAAGAGTCCATCGTAAAATGAAGGGAAGGGCTTCCCATCTGGAAACAAAAAGGCAGAGAGAGGGACAGAGAGAGACAGGGAGAGAGAAACAGAAAGAGATAGCATGGGAGTCCTATATCTTCTCATTGTGAAAAGCAGGCCTCTCCTTTTTTTTTTCCAGTCTTGTCTTAGGCGCTGGCGTGGCCGGTTGCTAAGCGCAGGTGGTGACAGTCATGATGGTCCCGGTGCCGCCGCCCGTGCTGCCACAGGAGCTGGGGGGGGAGCTGTGGCTGCTCCCGGCCACCACGCCGGCCTTGTCCACCAGCTTCTTCTCCTTCTGCTTCAGGTGCACCTTGGCGTGCCGCTTGCGCTCGTCGCTGCGGGCGAACTTGCGGCCGCAGAAGTCGCAGGAGAAGGGCTTCTCGCCCGTGTGCGTGCGGATGTGGGTGGTCAGGTGGTCGCTGCGGCTGAACGAGCGCATGCAGATGCGGCACTGGAAGGGCTTGTGGCCCGTGTGGATGCGCAGGTGACGCGTCAGCTCATCCGAGCGCGAGAAGCGCCGGTCGCAGTTCTCCGCCGGGCAGGCGTGAGGTCGCTCGTGCACGGGGGTCTTGCTGGGCCGGTTGGGGTACTTCCGGGGCCGGATGGGCTTGAGGGTGAGAGTCTGGGGGGGCTGGTGGTGCTGGGCCGCATGCTGCTGCCCACCCATGAACCCCGGGTGGATCTGCTGCTTGTCTTTGAAGGCCCGGATGGTCTCCAGGGGAGTGATGGGGGGAGGGTTGACGCGGATGGGGTCCATGGTCTGGAACGGCTTGTGCTCCATCACGCCCACCTCCCCCTGGTGGTGGAAGAGGTTATAGTCGGGGATCATGGAGAAGAGGGTGCTGTCCATGGAGGGTTTGGAGGTGGTGTGGTAATCAGTGCCGGGGTAGGGCAGTGGGGTCGTTGTGGTGGCCGGGCTGTGGTGGAAGGAGACCTGGTCCTGGTACATGTCACTGCAGGTGGAGTAAGGGGGCAGCGGAGCTCCGTACACCTGCTCCATGTCTGACGACTGGCCGGCCATGGAGCCCCCGGAGGAGCTGGTCTGGGTGGTGATGGTCCCGGGAGATGGGGACACGCCCAGGATACCGGCGCTCACCAGGCTAATGATGTTGTTGTCCGAGCACCAGCCTGAACCCCCTATCCCGCCAGAGGGAGGTGCGTCAAAGGCAAACTTCCCCAGGTAGGTTACTGTCTGTCCGCTGCGGTTTGGTGGGAAACTCGAGCTGTACTGGAGCTCGCCAGTGCCTTTTTCACTTCCCATCCCCAAATCCATGATATTATCTGGACAACAGGGAGAGATAAAAGAGTACAAATGGTCAACAAGCAAACATGCACACTCAGCCATTCAACTAAACCTCCAGAAAATTCCTAGACATCTGTATCTCATGGGAAAGTATGTATGAATTATCTATGACAAGAATAAAGATAACAATAATCAGCCATATAGTTCGCCATACTTTTCTCACATATTTTCCCATAGAGATTCTGTGTTCTTAAACTGACCCTTGAATTGAAAGGCAGTTGTAGCCTTCTGTTTTCTTCAAGCTGAGCTTCAATGCATATTTCTGCTAATGATCACCAGAAAGAAAGCAAAAATCCTTCCAAAGCATTAGAGAATTTCAATGATTTTCAGTCTACAAAATACGACTGCAGAAAGACCTCTGAGTACGTCTCCTGACTTCAGCCAAAGAAACAGCTAACAGTGCTGTGGAAGTGTCCTCCCTCAATCTCTATGAGTTCTCGCAAATCAGAGTCTAAGCACCCCCCTCCGATCCAGTCACTGCACTTCCTGCAAGGGGACAGGCGCACTCCAGCGAGAGCTGTGATTCCTTCACAATGGGGTGCCATGCAGACACCACTGCCACCATTCTGTACAATACTTTTTTGTCTCCAAGACTCAAAGGAAAAGGTAGTTTTCCAGCCAGTAAAATTATTTAGCCCAAGCAATTGAACATTTCAGCTTCTTATCTAATAGTATGAGAAAAAAACAGCATTATTCATTTGAATAAGAGCTTTTGGTTAACTTAACACTGTATGGAATTAATCTTCTTTGGACATACAAAATCAGAAAAAAACAACAACTTGAGCCAGCCCGGGGAGATTTTGTTTAACCTTTTACGATATTCAGTGAAAATATTGTTTACAGATACACGTCTCTTTCTGCAATCTGCCCTGATGACAATGCTTCACTTTATATGCTCTCACATTAAATATCTTGAAGATTCAATGCACTTGGGGGTTGATAGTGTGGAACTTGAATTATACAAATTCAATTATATCATAGGAATACAGGGCGCCCCTTTGTTTGTAAGATTTTTACAAGTCTTTTTTTTTTCACTCAACAGATTACAAAATCCACAAGTCAACAATTGCCAAAAAGCCAATATATTGCATTGCAGTATATTTGACTCTGACAGCACTCATAATCCAGGCGGGGTAATTACTGTCCGCGTATTGAAGCTTGTCTAAGTGGAAAGCAGAAGGAAACAAACTGAACCACAATTACATACAGTGTACAAATATATTAATGCCTACATGATCTGCAGACCTGACATTCCAAAAATGTACATTTTGTAGCATTTTTGACTCGTGACCAAACAAAGAATTTCAGGCAAGTAAACATATTCATGTTTAGGTATGAATATGTTAGCCCAGAAACTATTGCACAATTTAAAAATGCGTTATGTACACCTTGAATATCCTTAGTTTGAAAATGTTCATATATGTTAATAGGACATACAGGCAATTCTAATTGCACTAGCCTAGGGAGTTTTATTTAACCTCAAAAGAAACTAGTATGCATCATGTGCAGAAATATTAGTAATGGATTAGTAATGGAATTTCAGCACTTATTTGCGTAGTTTATAAGGCAATAATTTAGAATAGACCAGTTGGCTTTTTCATTCTTTCAATTGAACTATTTTTGATACTATATGTAGTAAATATTACACATTATTATGACTCATGCGTCTTAGTATTTACCACAAACTTGTTCCTTTTTTTTCAGTCCTCCTTATAAATGGGTGGATTGTCAATGCCATGAGAAACATATATGTGCCATATGTACCAGCTACATTCATACCCATATAGCTGCTACATATGTATATATAATGAACACAACATTTAAAATGACTCATATATTGGATTGAGAACTGAATGGCAACATATTTGAACAGTACATTCTGATAAACACAGCAGGGGTCAAAAACCTTACCAGCACATTCACAAATAAACAATAGCTTAATAGACAGCAAAAATAAAGGAAGACTTCTGTCACATAGCAGAATTACTGTTTGGTATGACTGGGACTGGCTGACCCCACAATATGGTGGCCAAACCATCATATTTTCGAAATCTAGTTTTTTCCAAAAAACTCGACATATCACATGAATTGATTACACAGGTTACAGGCCTCTTTTAAAATAAAATTACATTATTTGTGAATTGCTATTCAAAATGGGGAAACAAAATAACTTGAAAATTGAACACAGTGAAGTACTTGCATCTGCGTCTAAGTATTGATTACTTACGTATATACTTTATATAGGCTATACATTGTCAGTGGGGATAATTACAGAAAACGTTTTACTTGGACTATAGCATCATACTGGTCTAGTTTACCTCGAATGAAAATAATAATCAATAGGACATTACTGCATTACTTATACATGCGCAAATCAAGGAAATTACGAGAGCTATACCAGTCAATACTGACATTATGACCTTTGTCAATTTCTGGAAAATGTCTTGTGGCAAATACTATTCGTTTTTTGTAACGACAAATGATTTTGGGTTTGTGAATCTGAGACATTTAAGAAAATGTTGATACACTTTGCAGGTACAAGTGTATGCACATTATAAAACTTTAAACAGATGTATTGTTGTTACTTACAATGGCTGTTATGTCTTTCCAATACAGCTTGAGACAATACAGGTTCATGGTACCTGCAGTACTTTTTACCACTCCTAACAGACTGAAATTAGTGCGAATTTAGCCTAACATTCCCTATCATTGGAGAGGGGTGATACAAAGGGGTTCGGGGATTTGCTTCTTCGTTTCAGTGTGTTTCTTTATTCATGTAGCATTTTTATATAAATAAACACAATAGTTTTTAAGCACTTTCCCGTTTGCACGACAGGACGTTTGAGGTTGCTGAAGTTTTGGATTCTCCGTCATTTAATTGGATTCTAAGAATATTGTCTTGTTTCTTTTTAAATTATTATCTTTTTTTCAAGCCTGAAACTCAGGAAATTGTCAAAGTTGAAGTTAACAATGAGCAAATAGTAGACTACTCGAAGCAGATTCAAGTCCAGCAAACGTTTCTTTAATTTAAGAACACAAAACAAAATACGGTTCGCGTGTAATGAACAACACTGAAGTTGCTGTTTGCTGACACGTTGTTATCATGCTAATACAAAACAAAATTTGAACTTACTTGAACAATAGTCAATTTCCAAGTAAGGACAAACAAAACATCGTTTGTGTTGCTTTTGTGTGGCAATCCAATATAATTTACACTGTATCCATATCGTAGTTATCACATGTTGTACGTTAATACAGTAGGCCCATTATCCAAATTGTATGTGTCTAAAGCGTGGCTCTTAAGTTTGAATTGGACTTACCGCCCGCGCCGATAGAACGCCCACTAAACTGCACAGGAAGGAGGGACGGGTATCAGAAAAAAATAAAGTCTCAGAGGTGAGAACAGCCGTGGTGTATCAATGCGTAATGCTAAGTGGAATTAATATTTTGGGACAGGCTGAACATTTACACTGCTCTCGGGGAAAATGGCAGTTTATGCTCTCAGAGACCAAGACTATTTTAGAAACTCTGCTTTGTGTGAATAAACCAGGCTAAATGTAAACCACATTCTGCATTTCGTTATATTGGACTTGTCACTGACTGTGTCTTTGTTTGCGTGTATGTTGCCATCATCACATATGTTCAAAAAGACAATTCAGTGTTAATGTGACCCATACAAGAGGTTATGGAAGAGAAAATGTGACTGATTCTCGGCGTAATCACGGATAGCTATAGATTGAGTTGCAGACAGAATTCGTTTTTGCAATGATCGGTTAAAATGACACACGCTGCAGTTGTGTGTGCTTTGTCAAAATGTAAATTACGAAAAACAATGAATGCGAACGACAAATTAAGGGGTTAATACTGAGAATTTAAAAGATGTTGTAGGAAGATAAAGTGGCCTATCTGTCAAATTTGAAATGCCAGGGACTGCGGCAATGTGTTGTTACACAATTTGAAGAACGGGATAGCTACACCAATACCAATGTTGCGGTGGTAAAATGTAGTCAACTATAAACTTGTCCAATTGAACATGTCATCTAATAATTAAACAAAGTTATGTCTAAATGTGTTTAGTCTACAATATCGCGAATTAAATGTGTGCGCAGCACACGCTGGAGCGCAAACAGGTGCCTGATACAGAGACGCGCTCTCTCGAAACAACTGTTGCCTCCGCGCACAGCTGAGACGCCTACAGTAGTTACAGTAAAGCGGTACAGCGAGCCATGGACATAACACGCAATTTTCGCAGTGTTTGTAAAATATTTTAGCCTTACCTGTATTCATCTGAGAGTAGTGTGAAATAGAATCCGTGCTGGTGAAAATGTTCATAGACATAGACGTAGGAATTTCCTCTTCGGGGTAAAGGCTTTCAGGAATGTTTATTAAACTGCTCATCGTAAGAGGGAGCTTCTCCGCTAGTTTCCCTGTCATAGCAGTTATTCAGTCTGTCATAAATGGCAACGTATTGGTATCCGTACCGATACGCCAAATTAGTTTTTTAAATGACAACACTGTAGATTGCGGTCAATACGATTACTTGGAGAGAACAGAGAGAAAAATCCCAGGTATGTTGTTGTATCCACGATAAGTTCCCGACAAATGCAACGCTGATTTATCTTGTTTGTTCACGAAATGTATGTTGACAGGAAATTGTTTAAAAGTTAATTTGCTGAGAAAATATTCGTTTGCGTGTTGGGATTAGTTGATCGTCTGAATAAATGAAACGGTGGCGTTGGCTGCGCAAGTGGAGCGCAGCTCGATGTATTGCTCAGACAGGGAACTCCAACGCTTACTGGTATTAAATAGGGGGACGGAACAACTTTGTGACGTAGATGACCATTTAAGGATACACAAAGCTAGATGGCACACTATACGTCACCAATGGAAGCACCTCATAGTGGAACATTAGAGTCGGTAGCAGGAAGACGGTCTGAAACAACTGAGCAGCTCTCGGGAGCAGAGCTGCTGCCTGCAACGATCCGCTAAGAGACTTATTGTTTTCCGTTTTCACTGTATGCATTGTATGCACCTACCTTGCACTGTATTGTACGTTTCATTCCGCGGCGATACTCGATTGCCTGTCGTAGCCAGTAATTTAATCTACGCGTGATACGGTGTTCAGTTGCACCCAAGTTATCGCACCCAAGGCGAAAGTCGATTTAGAAGCTATAGGATATAATGTGGCCGTGTGTTAGGGACACGCGTCCTGCTTGCGAGCGAAGAGCAGGAACAGCAGCGTAATGCCGAACATGAACTTCACGGACTTTACACTTCGCCTTCGTTGTAGCGTATTGAACAGTAGCAACATATTTCCACCGTAAAGCAACTGAAAACTAAGCAATAAAACTGGAAGGGAACTTTCTTTTTCTTTTCTTTTTTACAATCGTCTAAATATTCCACGTGACCTAATCGAATGTGCTCGTGAAACTAACAATACGATAATTTAGTGCGTTTTATCAGGACAAGTTGGAAATAATAAACCTGTGTGCTTGGAGCTATATATAGGGAAACATTGACAAATACATTATTGAAATTTTAGAATAAAAAGTGTTTAGTTGTAACCAAAGTCAATTATTTCCCTTAACTACACTCCCATGAAAGTACAAAATAAAAACTTAAACCTTCTTGGCTGATTCTAAGTGCATATAGAATGCGTACAATCACTCAGATTTTATTGTCACTATCTACCATTGTTCCTTTGAAGAAGTAGGTCTACACTTTCTTAAAACATTATCAAAGGATAAGAGCGTCTGGATAAAAGCGTCTGCCAAATGCCATTAATGTAAAATGCAGCCTAAAAATCTTCCAGAGCCTCAAATCTCCCCACCCATATGTGCATGGTAGCAGCAAAATGTGTTTATTCTTAAAATATGTTTTGCACTCCAGTTATCTCAAGGTGTACTTGCATACACATTTCCTAAGTAGGCCTATATTTATAGATGCTTACAAGGATGCATGTTTGTAACTTTAATAATTGATATGGTAGGCCTATAGCCTATGCCTCTCTATAGCCTACGTTCTTAGCTATAGCTAATATGCTGCTTTTCTGACTGGACAGCATGCATTTGACGACTGGATCAGAATGAATAAACAAGCTAAATAAATGTATTTGTTAATAATAAATTATTGTGTGCTGTCAAGGCTTGGCTGTCAAAGGGGACCTGGCAGCTTCTGTGGGAATATGCCACAGCTGCTTGATGCCTTGGCAGACCGAGCTGAAATAGCACTAGCAATACTGCAACTACGACTACCATGAATACCGCCACTACTTTATATCCACAGTTATTACGGCTAACACTACTGCTGGAGCATGCGACAGTGCTGTCGGAATGGTAGCTTTTTACGTTCATTTTGACCATACAAGCAAAATGTCTTTAGGGGTGGAGCTCAGCCCCACCAATCAGCTTTCCCCAGACTTTTTAATTCCACTTTGTACTCATAGTGACCTGTACTCAATGCAGGTACAAGATGTGCTAACTCCAAGGGCCAGCCAAATAATGGGCAAGATCAAATCTTAATAATAGTTTTTACAGTAAAAAACGAAGTTTCCAGAAAATAATAATCAACAGCCATTTATCAAGTCTCCAGAAATCAAGGACATAAAAAATAAACACGTGCTGCAATATCAGGGTCAAAGTGAATAAGTGTTTTATACATTAAACTGTTGTCGAAAGGAAATAAATAGCATGTATTATTGGTAAATATTGGATGGGCACATTTTATTTACGACACACAAAAACACAAAGTGGCTACCACCCACGCATAGCGGCTCAAACGGAATTCACCTGGGCGTGGAAATATTCAGCGAGGGCACCTCTTTCGAATCATTCATAGTTCACTGACAATCTAATTTCCTGATATCAAGCATTCCGAATGTCTCTATTCCCTTCCCATACTCTGTAGCATTTCAATCTGAGGTCATAATCCTTTGGCCCAGTCAGAGTAGGCTATTGCAGTACGGAATGTAAAAAAAACAGTCCACGCTATTCAATAGGTTCCCTTGATGGCGAACTATCAACCCACACGCTCGCCAGCAATGTTTACAAGCAAAACGATTTAAAAACGTCCGTCCGTAAATAAATAAAGTGAAATGCAGTTGGCGCAACAGCACTGCAGTGCAAAGACCGTAATTGCCTAACTTAATCGCTTGTAGATATTGCAAACCCTCCGCGGAACCGCAGACTTTGGCTCGCGCACCGAGAGCTGAGCACCAAACGCGCGACTGAAGTGGAAACTCCAAATAAGGCATTGATCCGGCGCCGCCCCTTGCTGTCTGTATTTGGTTAGCAAAGTTCCGGTTAAGCAAACTGCAAAGTGGAAAAGAGATCGGAACCCACAGCCATTAAAGGAACCGCAGAGGGCGAGACGTCATGGATCCTATTTCACCAATTTAGAAACCAGAGTGAGAAAATATCTTATCTGTTTCTTTTGAAAATAATACACTCACAAGGGAAGTTTGTAGTTATTGACTGTGTTGCTTAACTTGACCAATTATAGCACAAGGGGAAATCCACCAAAGTTTGAGGCTTGGAATGGTTACAGCGACACTGACAAAATATTTACAATAATGATAATAATAAAAGCTATCCATCTCACGGAGAACTTTCTTTCTTTTCTTTCTTTGTGAGGACTATTAGGAAAGTGCTATCAATGGGCAGCACCCAAAATGTTGATACATGCTAAATGAAGACCAAATAAGACACACATTGAGACAGTGTATATTTCAATGCATATTCAAAAAGTTTAATTCCTCAAATATAGTTTTAGTATGGCTGGACATTATGTCTCGGGTAATCCCTAAAGGCGTCTGCGGGCCTGAGACAGTACTGTGAATACAGTTCCTCCCCTCCTCTTCGAGCAGAACTAAACCGAGAGAACCCAGAAATGAGGATAAGAAGTTAACACAGCCGGGAACCCTCTGTTCCTGAACAGCCACAGGAAATAGATGCTGCAGTGCAAAGTGATTAGATCACCCCGTTGACACTAGTTCCCCTGTCACTCCAGTTTTCACTCACAGCCAGTCTTGAAGACTGGCACTGTTCAGTTAACAGCTAAATATTATAAATATGGCATCTATCATATAAACTTCTAATCGTTCATAAAAATATCTTGAACTTGTGAGAATGTCATGCCACTTCTCAGTACTGTTAATGGATGTATTAACTGTATTTGCCACTTAAAACATGTACTGGAGGTTGCCACCACCCAACCGCACCAGGCTTATTCAGCCACACATGATAAGACCCATTGGTGTTAACATTAAGATTTCCCTGAAAGACACACTGTCTTTAAGAATGCACTGTGTGGGAGACAGTGTGACTCATACTGGGTGTTCTGGGGCTTTGATAAACAGAGCTCTAAGGGGTCCCCCGAGGCTCATATCTCAACGCAAACTGGTGGCACAGACTGCAGGTGAGCCAGGGGTAAAGAGGCACATTTGTATATGGGGATTCCTCTAAAACCTAAACATAGAGGTCAGGTGGTAATTAATCACAGCTCACTACAGTTGCGTGATCAGAGTGCAATGAGTGTAGGCCTATGCTCTTTTCAATGAACAAATTCAATATACCAATATACTAATATATACATTAAAGTTTCCTTGTCATCAAAGTTAACCCTCCTTCTTTTAACATTTATTCTTACTGTACTTCATTGTTAGATAAAAATAAAGTGAAATTGTGGTTTAATAGTTATTAAACATGGTCTCAGAAGGGTCTAAGCACATTTCCACAAATTATAAAATACATAAAACAATAAAATATAAGCTTTTTGTAGCCAGTGAACAGATCATTGTGAATATTCCCAATAATTTAAAGCCAGGACACCCAGCTCAACAATAAGATTGAAAAAGTTTTGATTTAGCGTGAACAAATTCCTATTAAATCCATTACTTTCACATATGACAAAGGAGTACAATCAAACTGAAATTCAAATTCAGTCCCTAATTACAATTAAATGAAAGATATTTGGGTCATTTAACATTAGTGATGTATTAAAAAGAAGACTGGGGTGATATTCTGCCAATATGCAGTCCAATATAGCAGCAAAAGCGCAATTACATTACATACAGTGGCTCTGAACAGCTACACAGTTGATATACTCCATTACATTTTTTTTTCTAAATTGGCACTGTGTACACTGCAATGAATCATACCAATAACCAATAATCCCATTCATCTTTTAAATACGTCTCAGAATATTAGCCTTTAAGGTCTTTTTAATAATATTCTGCCGAAATACCTCTATCAATATTGTTTTTAGTACAGCAACACCTCTTCATTGATGTAAAATAGACCGCAGTTTGAACAATAAAGTCAACAGTATTTACGAGAGGCGTGGGAATTCATCATGGCGGGGCTCCATTAGTCTTGTTGGACCAAATCACACTCAGCCCCCTGAGTGCACAAAGCGATTAGCTGGAGCAATTCCTCACATCATGGCAATGAAATTTAAAGAGTATCATAATTTCTAACTTTTTTCTGCGAGCATGAGCTAATTCCTCTATAATGCTCTTTCTGATATGGACACTTGCCGTTTCCAACACCACATGAGAGCACACGTTTGATGTACAAAGATGTAATGAAGATATTTGTGTGAACATTACAGCATGTCTATACTTATAAATAGAAGTCCGTCTTCGGAAGGTGTGCATACTCATTCCAGGAAGTGGTCAACACAAGTGGAAGGTGATTTCACTCTGTGTCCTTCCTGTTGAAATGCAGAACAGAGAGGGAATTCCCTTTGTACCGGGAAAAGGTGTGAAACGTGAACACTCTCATCGTCAGAACTCACTTTATAAAATGCCAGGTACGGCGGTGTATCTTATAAAGATGAAATGCCATTAGTACCCAATATGGTAAATGGTTGGCATTTATATAGCGCCTTTATCCAAAGCGCTGTACAATTGATGCTTCTCCATTCACCCATTCATACACACACTCACACACCGACGGCAATTGGCTGCCATGCAAGGCCCCAACCAGCTCGTCAGGAGCATTTGGGGGTTAGGTGTCTTGCTCAGGGACACTTCGACACAGCCCGGGCGGGGGATCGAACCGGCAACCCTCCGACTGCCAGACGACTGCTCTTACTGCCTGAGCCATGTTGCCCCCTAACAAAGTGCGCACTATCCCTGCATACTCTCAGAACAAAGTACACACTATCCCTGCACACTATCCCCGATATGCATGCTACTTCCCCTCAATCTTCAGATTGCAATCAGGACACCAAAGTCTGCAGTGCAACCGTCCTAGTTAAGTGGAGGCAGGTGTTTCTGGTGGTGGGTGGGCTAGGCTAGGCTCAGCCCTGGAAACCCTAACATGCCTAGCCTGTTACATCACCTGGCCTGGAGCCTGCCTCCGAGTTTACTAACAGGGATTCCGTGGAAGCAGTCACAGGCTCAAGATGGTTATCAGGATAATTTGAATAGAGTGTGGAAAAAATTCAGGGTCACTATGGGTATTTAATCAAATCAGTTGTCTTTTTTCCATCTGCACAGAGGCCAGTTCAAATGGCTGTTCCTTGTTGTTATTGTATCCGAAGGCAATGTACATTACTTATTCCTTACCGGAAAGGGTTATTACAAGATTATATATATATAAATGAAACTATAATGAAATGATAGCCACTGTACTCCAGTCATCATGAGAGAATTTGATATTAAAAGGACAGTATATGAGTTCTCTCCACATTAGTTTTATAGGACTGAAGAGTTAATGCTATAGGAGATAAAATAAAGAATCATAAAACAAAGAATCAATAATAAAATCAACAGCAAAGGCCTTGTAAAGTAACTGGCAAAACGGTTCCCGAGGGGACATACAGGAAACAAAGGTGTAATTTCTACAGTAATTACAATACCTCACTATCCTCACTTGGAGTAAATCTGACCACCTGTGCTGCCATATTAAAAAAGCGATTCACAGTTTACAGCTTGAAAACACCAGCCAGGGTACAATTTAAGCCTTGTGTGTGTCAATACCATGCGATGTTAAATGGCAAAGGACAAAAGCCTATTCTTATCATGCCAACCCATCACTGTAAAGTGGGACTGTAGATGCAATGGCAGGGAACACAGTGAGGGAAACTCCATAATATCAGTGGCTGGTTTGAGACAGTGGGCCGGCCCAAACAGCTACCCCGCCCGCTCAGCCCACCTCCTTCCCCACCTCCTTCCCCACCCCTTCCATCTGTCACAGACAATTCCTGCTCTGTGCTGCGAGAACAACAGATTATGTTTTTCCAGGAGCATTGTGTGAGTGTCTGCGAACGTGCCTTCTATTTTTGATTGACTGCATGCAAGGACCACGATAGACTGAGAGACCTGAAATTTTGCAGTGAGACAGAAGTCACATCTTTCACTGGTCACACTTTCCTACTGAGCTGCAGGATATGAAGTGAATTTTGAATTTGAATTTAAAATGGTAAAAGGTAGAGAGGAGGCCTCTTATTTAATTCAGGCAAAGGGTGGCACTTTTGGTTTCACTCTACTCTTAATACTAAATCTAAATGAGCCGTTTAAATAATGTACCGTATCACCGAAGATGCTTATTTCATATTAAAGAAGAAGAAAAAAAAAACTTACCAATAATCCTTTGCACAAATTAAATCACAAAATACCGTTAGGCAATTGAAGAAATTATGCCGCTTCACTTTAATTACATTTACTTTGAATAAATTAAACAGTTATTAAATACTGTTCTCGTATCATCAAGGGACATAGATACTGGCTTTATAAAAATGCAATACACAACACATCAGTCTTTTGAACCACAACTGGCGCACGTTATTTCTCAAGATTTGACACTGAATTATAAAAGCTTTTCAATGCCACAGAGGGTTAAGAATTTATCTTTCCCCCTGCTGACAAATGGCTTGTAAAGTGAAAGTGAATTAATGTATCATGCTGTACTCAGTGAGATTACCCAACCAAACAGTCATCTCAGTGTGTCTAAGGTGGTTACTCACTGCACATTTCAGCCGAGTGCAGCAGTACACTGTAGTGTGAAAAGAAGCAGTGCCTGGATACAGATATTTCAGAGGACACACATGCTTACCATCGCTCTCTTGAACTGAACAGATGATGCTGCAGAGAAGGAGTAGGCATACAAATATGACAAATTTAGATAAACAGTTTTTAACCCCAACCCATGAGAAATTCCTCATAAGAGTAATTAATTATTAACTCAAAAAATCCAAAGGCATGTTAAAAAAACACAGGCATTAACTTAAGTTCCTAAAACAAATCAATGATAAAATAAATTCCAGAGGCTGATCCATGGCCTAAGAACAAACGCAACTGTGTCATGACTATTCTGGAACAAATATGATTTATTAGATATATGTGTATCTGCATATATGTATACTTTATTTTGTGTATTCTGCATGCACACTCACCAAACACTTTATTAGGTATTTATGACTTTTTTTTTATTTTTACTTCTACTGCTGTAGCCTATCCACTTAGAGTTATGATGTGGTGTGTATTCAGAGATGCTCTTCTGCATACCACTGTTGTAATGTGTAGTTATTTGTGTTACTGTCACCTTCCTGTCAGCTTTGACCAGTCTGGTCATTCTCCTCGGACATCTCATTACCAAGGCATTTCTGCAGAATTGCTGCTCACTGGATTTTTTTTTTTGCACCATTCTTTGCAAGACTAGTGTGTGTCAAAATCCCAGTAGATCATTTTACATGAACATTAACTGAAGCTACTGACCCTTATGTACACGATTGTATGCACTGCCACACAATTGGCTGATTAGATAATTGCATGAATAAGTAGGTGTAATAAAGTAAAAATGTTAATAATAAAGTGTATATTACCTGTATTCAAAATAAAATTTGAGCAATCAGGAAAATATGAAGATGACAGATGTAAGGAACAGTGGGTGAAAGGGGAGGTGGAGACTCCTGGTGTATTTCTGGTGTCTTTACTGTTTTGGCCTTGATTTTAGAATCACATTTCTTTTGTTTGTACTGAAAGGCATGCAATACAACAACTGCAGTTCAAACAAAGCAGAGCTTTGCCTCGTCTTCTCCATCACCTCCTACTGCCTGGCGTCCCATTGCTGGCTGACCCACACACACTCAAAATGCACAAGTCACAGTTTACAGGACACACCCCAGCCCCCACTAACAACTTACCCACTCAGATTCTACCCAGTCTGAGAGCACCACTATACGAGATTAGTCATCCCAAAGTGGTACCGCTGCTGTTGGGACAATCATTTTATTACTGCTAAGGGTAGTTAAATCTAGTCTTAAAAATGTGAAGCAAGGAATTATTTAGTAATGGTGGTCTGTTGAAGTGTCTAATACAGTACATGTAGTTAACATTAACGATTAACATTTATTAACTAATACAAAATTTAAAGAGTGGTCATCCTTCCACAATTAAACATTTTAAAAATTTCACAAATTTTAAATACTTGTTGATATTTGTGAACTGGTATGACTCAGCGAGTTTGTTGGTAATGGTTGGGAAGCACGTAAAAAAAGAAGCATTTATAAAAAATGCATTTGTGATTTGAGAATTTTGGAAGTGTTCCTGTTGTTTTGCTTATGCAAGGTAAACACTGAAATCCACGAAATAAATAAACGCAAATATCAGGCAATTGATCGGTGATCTCCTGGAGTTCACAGAGAGGGCAGCTAAAGGTTTAGGAAGGATGGCTTATCCTCCAAAGGAACAAAGACCCCCATTACCTACTGCATCCTCGCAGTCTGATGAGACACCATAACAAGGTCAATGAAACCACCAACGAGACATTGATCACAGGCACATCAAAGTCCTCTGTGCAAATCCACTCTCTTTTCAGACAGCAGTGGTATTGATACAAACTCTTCCTCGAAGGAGAGGCTTCAGGTTAGAAACATTAAAGCACCGATATTCCATACAGAGTGGAACTCTGACTCCCCTCCCCACAAAGGCCAATGCAGAGACTGGAAAGTGTGCGAAGCCGTTGAAAGATTGAACACATCTCATCATCGGGCCCTCGCTGATTTCCAAGCCAGGGTCCAGGGTTCAAGATGAGTCCATTTATCCTCATCGGGTTCAGTTCAAACTAAGGCTGCAACTCACACACCCCGATACGGCGCCATCATATTGCTTAGTTTCATGTGCTTTCATGTTGGCATTAAAAATAGCCACTATCTAGCTACCAAAATATTATTTTGGACTGGTAAAGCAAGCACAATGGAAAAATTACAGTGACAGTCACAAACAGAACTTTCCCTTCTCAGAAAGAAACAACAGTTAAAAAAAAAAAAAATACCGTTAACTACCCCCCTCCAATGTCCCCTCCTCCCGCCTGTCATTCTTACGAGTCTGGCCCAAAAGTAGCGCTGTGGAGTATTTTTGTCCAAGTTCCACTGTGGCATCCGGCTGTGTTGTGGTCTCGGTTTCAACGCCCACTTCCTCTCTTGGCCCTGACGTATTTCCTCCCCTGAATTAGAATCAACTCTTTCCACACTCAGACCCATGATATCAGGCCCTCTTCCCTCTACTTTCATTAGTGTCTGGAAACTGACTGAAATCCCCCACAGGTCATAGTGGGTCTCTGTAACCTTTACCCCCACAGAAAGACCAGAAACAGCATTCTGTTTTGTTGCCACAACCTGTTTACAACAGCAAATAATATTTAGAGGGGATTTTGACAACCTTGCCTAGAAATCACGAGTACATTTCTGGTAAACGTTTTCAAAAATACTGGAATGCTGAACATTCTCCATTGATTCCAATTTACCTTTTTGTTTGTAGCAGCTTTTGGCATATGCAGTGTATGTTTTCATTGACAATTCAATTCAATCTGCTGCTCCTGGATGGATAATGTTTTAGCTATTTTAAACAAGTGCTTATATAGCACCAGCAGATAATGGCACATAATGGATACATGTGAAGAGTGGATTAGAACAACAGGTGGAAGTGCAGAAAAGACCTTACACAGTGAATTTACCAGATTAATAAGTAAGTAAAATATACACTCAGTGACCACTTTATTAGGTAGATTGTACACCAGCCTGTTAATGCAAATATTTAATCAGCCAATCATGTGGCAGAAATTAAATGCATAAAAGCATGCAGATGTGGCCAAGATGTTCAGCTGGTTTTCAGACAAAATGTCAGCGTGGGGAAGAAATGTGATCTAAGTGACTTTGACCGTGGAATGATTGTTGGTGCCAGACAGGGTGGTTTGAGTATCTCAGAAACTGCTGGTCTCCTGGGATCTTCACACACAACAGTCTCTAGAGTTTGCAGAGAATGGTGCAAAAAGAAATAAAAATCCAGTGAGCAGCAGTTCTGCGAGTGAAAAAGCGGTCAGAGGGCCAGACTGGTTGAAGCTGATAGGAAGGTGACAATAATGCAAATAACCACACATTACAACAGTGGTATGCAGAAGAGCATCTCTGAACACACATCAAACCTCTAAATGGATAGGCTACAGCAGCAGAAGACTAAATAAAGTGAAGTCTAATAAATACCTAATAAAGTGTGTGTGTATATTTGGCCTAAAGTATATACAATTTTTAAAAAGCTGATACCTGTACATTTACTGTATGCGGTTTATTACATCATACAGATTTTGGTGAAATATGCAGCTTTGGAGCACAGAGTGACACATAGAGTATAGGCCATATAGTAATATATCATACTTTAATAGCAATATTCACTATAGTGATATGATACACATTCAACTCCAAACACAGGTAACTATCAATCCTCATCAATGAGAAATACAGTAAGGGGGGCTCAAAGAAATGAAAGGGGAAATTACACCTCAATTTAACAATACATTACAACAGACTGATATACCACTCAGACAAAGGCTTATTTTTATGATTCCACTGAGGGTAATGCACTGAAGCTATTTTATATTCATAACCGCATAGTTTCATTAAGCATATGCAAAGCACATCACATCTGCACCATAATGTCAATGAAGGGACAAAGATCCAAGCACTGTAACAGGCCAAGAGGCATGTCATGGACCGCCTCTGCAGATCCATGCCCCTAAACATTTTCTGAAGAGCCAGAGCATGCGAGATAAATTCTACAAACACAATTGTTCTTGGAACCTCATGAAAAGACAAGTACGCCATGTAACATAATGCCATGAAGTTGAGAAAGCAGAATGCAGTTGCCTCCTCATGAAGTGTTGCCATGGAACTGTTCATGTTTATTGGGTGTATAGGTGGCATGCACTGGTAAACATGTAGGGTGGTCGCACCCTGCTGACTTTGGGTGCCAGTCATAGGTCAGAGGTCACGGTGGACGATGTCAGCCAGGTTGTACCTTCACTAGTCCTTGGGGTTCTGCGTGAGGAATTGAACAGCAGCCAGTGGACTCCCCAGACCAAACCTCTGGATGAAGGCCTGTGGATCCCAGTTCCCTGAAACAAGAGACTAATTCCTGTGACAAGCTCACAGAATTTAACATCAACAAAATTCTGAATACATTTTAAAGGATACCATCAATTGCTCCATTATCCAAGAGAAAGATTGTACAAATTGCAGAACAAGAAGTAATAAGAGCCATTTTATTTGATTAATTTAACAGACCTAGTCTGTTAGCTTTGGGATTCCCCGCCCCCCAATCCCCCACCCACAAGCACACTCTGCCCTTGTGTCCCTTTCTTGAACGAAAAGGACATCCCAAAATTGCTTCATACAACGTGTTCTGCAGTGTGCACTGTATAAGGGCCGAAACCGAAAAAGAATAATGGAGGGGAAACGGCATTAGCTGAAGCCTTTTTCAAACGTCCATACCCGTAACAACCACTTGCTCCACGTTTTCAGAGAAATGAGACGCAGCAGTGAAGCACGTGGCTCTGGGGCGTGAGTCACTGCGAACAGCACTGCTGAAAATAAAACATGTTGCCGTAGCGCTGGAGGTGGGAACGCGAGCACTTTTTGGCAACTAGAGATGATTCGATCGCCTGTACTGTTTTTTTTCTTCCCTTTTTAAAACAAACACCAGACGGCCGTCCGGCTGGTATGACAATATCACTTCATGGATTTTGACAACCACCCCATTCCCACCCCCTCCCCGCGCACAAAATCTGAATTAGAATTCCAAGCCGACAAACTGATTTTATTTTCTTGCCGTCGGAGATGAACTTTTTTCTTTGTAAATAAAGCTTGGGGTGCTGCAGGAGGAGGAGAATGTTGGCCTGCAGTCTCATGGTAATGACGGCTATTTTAAGTCTTGTGCACAGAACGCTTCTCTCCCTGCTTGGACCTGTCACTGCACCATCTTTCCTATTTGCAATTCAGCAAAGTGGGTGTGAATGCATTTATGAAACCATAAAAAAGGGCGCAACATGAACTGTATGCAACACGAGCAGAGAACTTGAGAACAAGGGGACTCACAAAAGACGCAGTGAAACAAAAGGCACGTGGTGGCAGAAACCAAAGCATACAGAAATTATTTGGCAAATAATTTAGCCAACAAACAAATGACGGGGGTGGCAAAATCTTAAGATGTTGAGGGAAACCCCAGTGACTTCAAAGCTGCAAAGCTCGCCACATCCTGGAAAGAGTACACTTCAGTGACAATGTGCGCGAATGTATGTGTGTGCATGTGAGAGAGACAGAGAGTATAGGTGTGAATAATGTGCTTGTGAATGTTCTCGAATATGCATTCCCTGTGTGTCACAATGTGAGGGTTGAGACTGGCATTCATGAAGTGATTTTATGCGAGTGTCTGTTGTGAACCATTCTGCAGGTGGAAAATACAAAGCGTTCGGCTTCGGTCTCATAGGAAATAAAAGCTTTCCACCGCGCAACCTCACGGGACCAAACCCTTCCCAGTGCACTCATCCTCGGCAGAGAGGCAGGGGAGCACTCCCCTCCAGCACACTCACCTTCTCATATAACGGACTGACTGCCCAGGCAGCCATAATCCATTATCAGGGCAAGAGTTATTTCACTGCCATACCACGGCCTAGCAATTACCTTCAGCTTCCTGATGTCACCCCCTCTTCATTCCTCAATCTGTAATTGGATACACTCATTGCAAACTTCACCTGAACTTTACATTCACTGTCTGTGTCCAATTGACTGTAGATACATGTATAGTCCAATATGCCTTTACTGTACTGTTGAGTGCTGTACCAGGATGAGGTCCTTCATTTTAGTGTTGTGAGGTGTCCCAATGACCTGGTACTGTGGCCAGGCCACCCTGTTGTTCAGTGGCATTTTACAACGAATGTCCGACATGGTCTAAGAACATCTGAACAAGATGTAAAATAAGAGTTCTGTGTGTGGTGACCAGAGGGGAGGTGGTCAGCTAAGGTTCAGGTAAACATCGAGTCCATGATTTGGAAGAATAAAGAGAGGGCACAAAGGTTCATCTGCGCTCTCCTGGAAAACTGTCCGAGGCCATTTTCCGCTGAACTGCATGTCGCTTTTTGGAAAATCATTTGAATGTTCAAAAAGACCATCCATTGTTGTGTGTGCATTGTTGTTGGAAAGCATTGCTCACATACTGTCCAGACCCTGAGAGTCTGTGAGTGGTTCAGAGGCCGTAGTGGGTCTGGAGCTCAGCTGGAGGAGAAGATGAATAATAACCCAGAGCAGATTAGAGCTGGAGGCCCCCCTCACTGACCCCCGCCGCGCGTGCAGGGGCTGCCTGCAGAGGGGGCTCTTAATTGAGAGAGGGAAATGGGGTTGGCTGACCTGCAGTTATGAGATGACATGGCCGCTCGGGCCCCGTGCTCTCTGCACCCCTGGAGATAATGTGCCGCCTCTGCAGATCCGGACCCAGCCTGGGTTCAGCCCCTCACCCCCCTCCGCCCCCCCCCAACCCCACACACAGGTGCCAGGCCATTCTGGAGCATCTTTCAGCCATACAGTATTCCATATCGAGAAACAGGTCCCCAGTGACCTGTCAGTGCTGCCTGCTTTAACGCTGCTCCTTTTCACTACATCTATAGCAGCTCCCAATGTATGGCCTGCTGAAGCCCTTTACTGATTGTGTGAAGGAAGCATGAACATCAATGACTAAAGATTATGGAGAGATATACGGGCAGCAAGCAGACCCAAAGCCTCATGTTTGAGAATTTCTACCAGGAAATATTATAACTGAACATTTAAAGGCCACTTTATTAAGTACACCTACTGATTAATAGAAACAACCTGCTCCTCCAATCAGCTTGGCTGAAACTCAATATATAACACATTCAGACATGGTGAAGAGGGTTAGGCGTTAGAATGGATGATCTAATGTGTTTTAAGCAATTTTGACCGTTGTATGACTGTTTGTGCCAGACGTGGTGGTTCCAGCATCTTTTCAGAACAAGCACACACACACACACACACACACACACACATACACATACAAACACACAGACACACACATTCAGACATCACATACACCCACACACACACATACACAGATAACCTTCATGAACTCACGGGAATGAAAGGGTACATCTGAGTGGCAGGGGGAAAACCCCTTCTGGAGAGATGCTTTGCTAAGCAAATATATACACACACACTCGCATTCAAAAACACACAGTTTACAATACGGCATGTTGTCATCCAGGCCTGGGAACCACCCCGTTGCTGCCCAGATTTGCAGATGTCCTATAAATAGTTTTCTGTCCGTTTTTACATCCTTTCATAGCAGTTACACTCTTTCCATTTCCCCAATCTGCCAGCTCATGGAAAGTGCACACAGCCCTGTGAGTGACGCTGCGCTTCTGTCCCCTTTCTCCTTTCTCTCTCTCTCTTTCACTCTCTCTCTCTCTCTCTCTCCCTTCTCTCTCTCTGTCTCGCTCTCTTACCCTTCTCTCTCTCCTCTCTCTCTCACTTCTCTCTCTCTGTCTCACTCTCTCTTACCCTTCTCTCTCTCCTCTCTCTCTCTATCTCTCTGTCTCGCTCTCTCTTACCCTTCTCTCTCTCTCCTCTCTCTCCCTTCTCTCTCTCTCTCCCTTCTCTCTCTGTCTCGCTCTCTCTTACCCTTCTCTCTCTCCTCTCTCTCTCCCTTCTCTCTCTCTGTCTCGCTGTCTCTTACCCTTCTCTCTCTCCTCTCTCTCTCCCTTCTCTCTCTCTGTCTCGCTCTCTCTTACCCTTCTCTCTCTCCTCTCTCTCTCTATCTCTCTCTCTTTCGCTTGTGTAATACAGGAAGTGAATGGTGTGACTGTTGCCATGAGGGGGCGGAGCTGGCACACGGAGGGAGATGGAGGGCAGTGTGGGTGGTGTTCCGATTAACCATTTCAGCTGCCTGTTGTATGTGTGTGTGTGTACAGGCATACGTGTTGATTTACAAACACACTGTGTGGCTGTGACCTCAAATGAACTTGTTCTCAGAACAGAGGTAATGTCCCTTTAAGCATGAGTGCTTTAAGGGGATTCTTTCACCGTTTAAGATGTTACTCATCGCATCA
This sequence comes from Conger conger, assembly GCF_963514075.1. Classification (NCBI taxonomy): domain Eukaryota; kingdom Metazoa; phylum Chordata; class Actinopteri; order Anguilliformes; family Congridae; genus Conger; species Conger conger. Next base: position 25,920,829 of record NC_083770.1, read on the forward strand.
CACAGACCGCACGAGACTCTGACCTTCCTTCTCTCAAAGCTGCACTCCCACATAGCCATCTGCAATATCGCTGTCGCACAACCATATCTTTAGTAGCTGCAGTGGAGCGTCTCCCACAAAAACAAACAAACAAATGACGAAAAAACTGTCTCCAAACCTACATTACGCTGATGGCTTGTCTCTCCCCAAACGAGATGTTTCCAAGGGGATATTCAGCAATGCAAATGAAACCCTTCACAGCTATCGCAATTCCCGAGCCAGGAATAACCGCGAGTCATCCCGGGCAATGCCTGAGTGTTAAGCACCATCAAGGATTTGGCGGAATCAGAAAGTGAACTAATTTTTGTGTGGGTGACACACTTTTAAATGTCCACTGGGGTGCCATCATATCAACCAGGCTTTCAGATCCTCGTGAACACGCAGCCAGACAGCGTTTAGCACCGGGTAAGTGAAATTCCGAGACTCTGGTACAGCGTTTCCAGTACACTAACACATTAGCGCAGTCCGCTGAGTCTGACACAGTGTTAGCGTAGCTTCCTGACTTTCCCAGACTCTGAAACAGCGTTGGTATATTTTTCTGTCTCCAGCAGCTCTGATTAATGGGAGAATCTGTGGGTGGGTGGGAGACACAGATCTGACCATTACCACACAGCAACATTGCAAATGGTTTCAATTACTGCGGGAGCGCAGCTCTGCTGAGCTGGCAATATCATCCCTGTAGTCCAACGGGGGACAGTCCGACATAGCCGTCCACCCTGGGCATCCAGATGCACCCTCACATAGTGAAGTTCATCTCAGCACCTCCCTGCCAGAGGGCAGAATGGGAGGGGAGATCAAACTATCCGAAAATATGCTGTATCAATTATTTTCATTCACAGATATACACAAGTATATCTATGTACATACAGTCCCATTTATTTTAGTGTTCATTTTCCAATTGAATGTCAGTTCTGTACATAAACATTCAAAAAGAAACCATAAATATTTCAACAGTCTATCTTATGGGGAGATTATAGCCCAATTGTTGGCCTATGACAGAAAAATAACTTTTAAATTAGTAGATATAATTGTCAGTGCTGGATTTTGAAACTAATCAAGCCACATATATATGAACCATCCTTTTAGGTTGAATTATATTTCCCTGTTTGAACTACTTATTCTTTACTTTATGTCTAGCTCATGTTGTCATACCACCATGCACCCTGCTGTGCTGAATGGCTGAAACTAAGCAGGTGTGGGCTTGGTTAGTATTTGGATGGGACCTCCTGGTAAAACTAAGTGGTACTGGTCGCCCAGTAGGGGGCACACTTCCCTTTGGTCAATAAACCACATTGCCCCAGTGCAGTGATGTGACACTGTGCTGTAGGAGACGTCATCTTACGAATGAGATGTTAAACCAAGGTCCTGACTCACTGTGGTAATTAAAGATCCCATGACACACATCGCAAAGAGTAGGGGGTTCCCTGGTGTCCTGGCTAAATTCCAAATCTGGCTCTCAGCCTGCCACCTAATCTTCTCCTGATTTAATGGCCAAAGAACTCTCCCTCTCCACCTCAGCTAATGTGCGGTGAGAGTTCTGGCACAAAATGGCTGCCATGCATCACCCAGGTGGGGGCTACACAATATTAGTGGTTCAGAAGAATTTCCCCCTCATCAGTGTAAAGCCCTTTGAATGTGAGAAAAGTGCTATATAAATGCAAGGAATTACGTTTAGATTTGGCTGCAGGTAAGGCTGCTCTGTTCTGGTCTGTCCCTGATATTACGAGCATTGTTTGAGGGGGAAAACCCAGTGCCAAAACAGTAAAGATGCAAAGGTTGCATTCCTCCTCTGTGGTTTTCTGAGCGTCAACAGAGCCTGTGGAGCTAACCATGCTGCTAACAACAGAGTGTAAAATGGAGTGCCTGCACTTCCAGGTCACATCTCTGGCCTGATTTGTCCCCCGAGTGGGGAAATGAGGTCCCTACTGCAGTCTGAACAGAAGAAACCCTGCCCACCTTCTGATACAAACTGAAGACCCAACTCTTCAGATCGCAACATGGCTCCCCTGACCATGTTTATACATATATGCTTTCTTTCTTTTTATTTCCTTTTATTATCATGTTAGGTATAATAGACAGATATAGCTGTGTAAAGATGATTTGTCAAAGGTTATCAGTCTTGTGGTATTTTCTTTTGTTACAATACAAACTGTTGTAATGTTACATTACATAACTCACAATTGTCATATGCTTTTCAAGATCACAATCACAACCACAGCTAAAGTCAGCATTTTGGAAGGACTGCGCTGTCACTTTTAGAGCCCCACCACAGTTTGAAGGATGAGAAATGGCTTTGTTGTCGTGCTGTCACCTCTAGGACGGCAGACTGGGCCTGTGCGTTCAACTGCGGAGTTCCAACGCGATGCCAGCTGGCTGCAATGTGACACCAGGCTCTGTGTGTGCCCACGCCCGGCCCTGCCCCCGCCCCCGCCCCCGCCCCCGGCCCCCGGCCTGGTGAAACCCCTGGCACTGCGGCGGAGCACAGGGGGGATCCCCTGCTCCTGCGGCCTCTGGCTCCGCCCGCCAGATCACGGCCTTTCGATCAGCACCCGCGCAAATACCAGCTGTCTCGCTCCGCCCGCTGACCCACATTTCACGTCTCCCAGCCTGCACTGTGAGCTTCTGCGTCCCCTCAGCCATGACTCGGTCCTCCATTATTGAGGCTACAGCATGACTCACTCCTCCTTCTTCACGCACCCCCTGCTGCTAAACAGATAGTCATTATTTCTCTCATCGATTTGAAAAAGAAAAATAACCCAGCAGAGCAAATTGCAGTGTAAATTGAGTCAAGGGCCGAGACGCTGGAAATGAGCGAGATTAAAAGGAGGAATGTCCCACCCATCCCACCGGTCCTCTTCCCCTCCAATCATACGAATTAGTGTCGGCTGCCGTGAAAAATGCCCTCTGTACCAGGAAGGGCCGCATTGGGGCGGCGACTCAGTATGGCTTAATAAGGAGAAGGGGGAATTCCCCCTGTCCCCAGAAAGGCGAACCCCCCCCACCCTCAGATCCACGTGCGGCTTGCGAAAGGAGAGCCAGGGGACATCAGCAGTCTGGGGAGCTGCCACTCTGGGTACGGCGACCATCTGTGCCGCAGAGGTACACAAGCAGGTCTGCCGCGGGCCGCCATTCCGTCTCACCCGCTAACAGGAGTGCGGCTTATTAGTGTCCCATATGCTCGTTAGCCACGAGTCCCCCCATTATTCTCATTGTGTGAATCAACGAAAGCGCGCTGCAATCGCAAACGCCAATCCGTACAGAATGCAAATCTGAGCGCCAGCGCAGATGAGGCCTGAAGTTTGACGTGCGTCGGTGGCACACGCTCGAAAACACACCGTAGCCTCCCTCTCGTTCCCATGCACCACCAGATCAAGGGTCATGTTTAATTATCTCTGTGGAGCGAGAAGCCCTTCGTTTCACTTCCTTGTGCTGTCCAGGGGAAGCGCTTCTGAGGGAGCCGTGGTGATTTGTGCGGCGGTGTGGGCGAGGGCTTTCGGCGCCGACGGGACTGATGACTGATGTGCTGTCTGGTGTGTCGGAGGGGGGCGCCAAATGCAGAGGAGCTTCCTGGGGTCTCCTCTTCCTGGTGCATTACCAGAAGAACTCGGTTCTCACCAACATCTCCACAAACAAAAGACCATTGTCTTCACTGTCCAAAATATTATTGTTCATTTGTACCGAGCAAAATCAAGAGAATTTCCCCTGCCAAGATTAAATATTTCCCAGTGCAAAATAAATAATGAAAGCAGAGTCCATCTGTTTTGACACTTCTACATGAGGTTTAACTTCACCTTAATGTAGAGGTATAGTTTGCTGGCAAAACTGTCAAACACGTCAAACAGGAGGAAGACTGGGAGCTCTGCTCACACAGGGCGGTGACCACCAAGTCTCAAACCACACTGATCTCCCCCTATCTCACTCACACCGCAGCTCAAGCAGAACAGACAGCTGGACACACCACGCATGAGGTTCGGAGAATAGTAACATTCTGTGGAAGTTTCTGGCAATAAGACGACAAAAACACAACTTCTTCTGATATCGCAGCTGATTTTTAGCTGCACCCTTAACGTCCATAGAATGTTTAGGCTACTCTTAGGGACACAGCTCCACAACGTAGTTACAGAACAGAACAGTTATCAGCCTAGATGTCCTCCAGCCGTGACTAGCTTGTAGCATTGTGTGGGTTGGCACACTGAATGTAACACTTTCTCAGTAAGACCTGGGCTACTCAGACCGTCGCATAGATCCCTCAGCCTGTCCCATAGGTCCCTTAGCCTCTCCGGGACTGGAGACTTTCTCTCCGGGACTGGAGACTTTCCCTCCGGGACTGGAGACTTTCCCTCTGGTTCGAGTGGCGAGGGGGGGCTCTTTAATGTGGACGAGGCACTGCAGGTGTGCGTGGGCTCAAGGACTCTGAGCATGACCCTATTAGCCTGCTCTCCAAGATGCACACTGACTCACTAACTTCATTAGCATTTCCCTTATTAGGTTCGAGCACTTGGAGAAAATAATCTTCGGAAACTGGCTGCAGAGGACCCTGATTAAGCGCTGGCAATTATGTGTGTGGCTGGTGATGCCCTTTGCTGGAAACAATGGAGAAATGAGAAGGAGCAGAGCGGCGCAATAAACAAGTGCGCCAGACCCATGTCTGCTTTGATGCTCCCATCAACAGAACACTTCAATACATCAATGCAGCACTTACATTTCAGTTCTATAGAGATAAACCTAACTACAGAGACAGGCATGGAGGCCCATAGGAAATTTGATTTAAAATGTGCAAAATGGGATGTGGTAGCTTCAATATTTACTAAATATTTTGTAAATAACATACAGTAAGTATGTCAGTGTCCTATGGGAGTGGTGTGTTTAGCATGTCGCTGTTGTAATATTGAATTCTGAGTGCATGGGCTTTATGGTGTCATGGTGTGGTTGGTGTAGTATTGTGTTTAGAGTGTGGGCTTGCTCAGTCTCAGTTTTTAGGTTTTGGGAGAGTTCAGAGCATGGGTGTTGAGTGTTTCTTGTCGTAGGCGTGCCGAACTTGATGTGTCTGTAATTTCACTGTGTTGGTGTGTTCAGTGGGTTGTGAGAGTTGAATATATGCGTAGGTTTAGAGCTGGGAGTTTCATTTGTGTAGGTTTGTTCAGTGTGTTGGGTATGGTCAGTGTGTTAAGTGTCAGGATGAGTAGCTGTGTGTGTGTGTGTGTGTGTGTGTGTACATTTTGTGTATTTGTGAGTTCAGAGGGATGGGTTTATTTATTAGATAATGTGTGTATTTGTGTACTGAGTGTGCTTGCGTGTTCATTGAGTGGGTGTGTTTGGTGAGTTTGGTGCCTTTGTTTTTTCAGCGCGTTGGTGGAAGCCGACCACATCATTCATACCCAGTGAGGAGGACTCCTCCTGGCTGAGGTGGAGGGTCTCGTCGGCCGGCTGCTCAAACAACATAAACTGGTACCGATGGAGACCAGAGTTTCTTGGGGGGGTTGGGCGGCGATATTCTGTAAGAGACACATTTATTTTATTAACCTTTGTGCATACAGGCTAGATTCACTGAGCACTAATACACTTGCACAGATTGTTGCCCCCCCCCCCCCACACCCCCCACTTCCTCCCAGGTGTCCTCTGGTCTACCCTCTCTGACTTTTCTGTTTTTCTCGCATTGGCTTTGGAAAACTCTCAAAGGGTTAACAGCCGCTTTGATTATAGTAACCGTGTGGCCATTAGTGGAGAGTGGTGGGCTCGGGCAGAAAGTGACGGTTCGAACCCATTAAATGTGCCATGCTCACACCCCAGACCACAGCCTGGGAGGGCTGAAGTAACAGCAACCCGCCAGCACAGCTGTCACAGACAAATAAACACACCACTGCTACTGTCACCACCATTAGCACTGCTAGGCTCTAATGTCGCTTGCACACTAGATTATGACAAGGCTGAAATAGATGAGTACAGAAGACTCAGGTAAGTTGTCTTACAAAGGAAGCATTATCCATATCTGTACTTTACATAAAAATACAGATAATATTTTAAGTGTTCCTTCTGGTGTGGAATCCAATTAACGCCCACACGAAACAAACAAACAAATAAACAAACAAATAAATGCAAAAATTCTCACCAGACAGAACCGAGCCTTTGAAATCACCTTTTTTCAGGTCACTTCCCTGTAAGACGAGAGAAAAGGTAAGCGAGTGAGAGAGAGACAAAATTGCTCATTTACACCTGAACTACTGTGAGATACATAATTATGACAAACACATATTAAGACTGAAGGAACAACAGACAAAAACAACTGATTGTAATCATAAAGAGTCTGTCAAAAACTGGAAAACTGGAAACACGCAAGTAAATCAAACAAAAAGAAAACTTCATTTTGCTCTGAACAAATTCCAGTAACTGAATTAGAACAATACTCCATCTGTGAAAAATGAAACAACACAGGATTATTGGCCGATTAAGAACAACCAAATCTCTTGGATTCCCCTATTGCTCATAAGGAGACGGAGGAGAGACAATGGGCCCTCCAATCAGAAAGAATAAGGGAGCCTTATGGCATTCTCAATGACATGCTAAAATATGACAGCAGTAAACTGCAGCAAGCATTGTTATGAGCATGGTCTATCTACTTCCCTACAAGAATAATGGCCATCCTTAAGCGTGGAGATGGATTTAACCTCATCAACCAGGACATTAGTATGAACAGCAATGTGTGGAAGGTGTCTCTGTAGTATCATAAACAAAATAATTGTACACTTCCTTAATGAGCACAGTACCGTGAGTGAGTTGTTTTTTAGCTACAACATCAGATCACATTTACATTATATATTGCTATACACATTTACTATATTTGCCAATTGATAATTACAGTTAAATACATTTCATTTTCATAAAACACTGAATTCTGTTTGGATGCTTTTGTTTCAACTCTTTTACAAGGTTGTTGAAATAAGAGCTATGTACAAATTTACAGAAAATAAAAGTGGAACAAAGAGATAAAAAACTAAAAGAGAAGAAAAACTCCCTTACTCCAGGCTGTGGAGTGAGACCTTGAACCCTGTTTAATATTCATATATTAACAGACTGGTAACAACGCAGAAGCAATCTACAAACACTGCAGCTTACTCAACATGACAAGGAAATTACAATACATTTCCTTCTCGCGTAATGAAGGAAAATTAAGTAAATTACATCATACACACAAATCACCTAACACAGGTAATCATACACACAGATCACCTAACACAGGTAATCATACACACATATCACCTAACAAAGGTAAAAATAAAAAAGTGCCAACAAAGAAATGTCAAGAGCAACATTTTCCCTTCAATTACAAATAATGTTCTTTCACAAAATGACAGTTTGCCCAAATTTATATTTAAAAAAATCCCAATGAGGAGACACTTTCAATTATCTCTGGAGAAAAATGCATTGTTAATAATTATTATTGTTATTAATGTGGTACTCAAGGATTGACAAAGCGATGCCTTGTTTTTAATTTGTTTCCCAGTGATTGTTGTTAATGCCTTGGCAACATGTACTTACTGTATGCTATGCCAATAAAACCCTCGAATTGAGACAAAGAAAGTGAGAGAGACAGCATCAGCTGTGCAGCTGATTACCAACATGCAAGTACTTTGTGGATTATGCAAGTGCAGACCTAAATCTGTCTCTCCAAAATATCTAATCTAATTCCTAACTTCAAAAGCCAAAAAAAAGGAGTAATTAAAAACAATGAAAAATAATCTGAAAGCGACTGCAAATATTTTAAAACAAATACGTACTGAACAATTAAAACATATTGGATTAATATACAGCATTTCTACGAGACACAAATCAGAAAAGGCAAACTCAGAGTGAAGAAAGAGCAACATGCAAAATGAGAAACATGGCACTTCACCAAAATACTACACAACCCACCTTCAAATCCTACACAAGTCATTCACTACATCCATGAATAATGGAGGGTATTTTCATGAATCTTTTTGTTTTTCAAAATATGATACTGAGATGCAGTTTATTTTTGAGAAATTTCCCAACTTCTTTATAGTTCTTATGTATTTGGATAATTTCACATATACTACTATTAGCAAGTTGTATGCATATTCATCTTTGAATATGATACATTAAAATGCATGATATATTCAGAAAATAAATGATAAAATGGGCAGCAAGAGTATGCAAGGTTTCATCACAACCGATTGTGGCTGTACCTCCAACTGGATATAAAAGGAGCCGATGATTAGGACATTCACAAAAATCAATTAATAAATGTTATTGCATGTCGCATAAGTAAAAGAGCAACTCAGGGGCACTATTTGGTTTACTGCAAGACAGTTTCTCCATCACATTGTATTATTTCCTGGAACCTCGGATAAATATTGTGTGACATGCAACTGTTCTTTGTCCTGCATGCACGTTGCCAGGCATAAATTTGAGTGTATTATTTTGCACTAAGAAAACGTGTGATGATGGGGGTGAGAACATTGTCTCCGCAGAATTCTACAGTCAATGAGCATTTCAGAAACACTGAAAGCGATCTCCTTCCATATTGTACTTCGGCCTGCAAGTTCATTCCATGTCAATGCCTTGCTAATACAGTGACATCTCCTTGGAGTACAATATAATATAAGCAGAGAGAGAGAGGGAGAGTGTGTGAGAGAGAGACAGAGACAAAGAATGGGGGTTGTTTTTGTGTTTAATTGTAGAACAGTAGCTAATATGTCAGTATTTTAATATTTGAGTTTTTAGAAAAAAAATTTATTTGAGATGTTCAAAGGGCCTAATGTGATTCCTTTCTGGAATGTTGAGTTATATGTTTTCGTACTGAAGCAGGAAGGACCATGGGAGCCATTGAGAGATTCAACGCATTAGTCACCTGTGGGCTGAAAACCCTGGCTTAGTGGGAGCTGGACATAAGACTCAACAAGGCACTGGGCTGCAATCTCCAGCAGATCTGGGCTTAAGTGTGTCGATGCTCGCTCCACATGGGATCTGCAATATTCAATATCTGGAGACAAAGACAATGCCCAGCCAAATTAAGTACCTGATTGGATTTCAGGATGGAAAATTCCCATATTATTAATTGTATATGAACTCCCAGTTGCCTAGGAACAGGAATTCTGATGGAGATGAGTTGAATGAAATGTCTTTTTCACAGGCCATTTGAACGTTTGAAAATGAAGCCCCATCTGCTGGGAGTCCTGGCGGACAAGCACTTCACTGCACGAAGCCCTGAGGAAGGCCTGCTCCATACTGCTGAGGTCACTTACCTGCGTGGGAAGAATGAGCCTAAAACACTGTTTATTAAAACTGCTAAAACCCAGTCTCATGGTGAAGCCGGGAATCTCCCCTCAAAAACCATATGACTGTCGGTAGACATCTACTGAACTAGAGACTCACCCTTCCTCAAGGCCAACCTTTATTCACCAGACACATGCGCCCCCTAAGGGATGTCAGGAAAACTGCATTTTCTGAAAAATTAAACAGTTCTAACAATAGAATGAGGTTTTATACATGTTATAAATAGAGTAAGCAATTAAAAATATATGAGATTCCTAATTCATGTGCAACAATAAACAGTAAGTTATTTGTCATTCTATTTTTTATTAAAGTAGTTTAATTTGTTATGCGAGTCAAATCCCAGCTAAAGAATCGATTGAGGGGAGAGAATGTGTTAAATGAATAGTTGGCCATAACCCTGACTGTACACATACTGTACACAGTCTGATACTGCATACGCTATGAAATTGTGCTTATTGCCAACAAGGCATTATATGGCACCAGCTACCTGCATACTTGCACATTCTCACTACATGCATGCTACATATTCGATACTTAAAATCCCATTTTTAATTCTTAAGCCTTTTTGCTAAATCTTCACTTTCAAATGTCCCAATAGCCACACTGATCCCTCTTTTGTGTCATGTTGTGCACCCCCTTGCCTTTTTAATAATGTACTTAAAATCTGGTTATTTAATTCTGTAAATATTAATCAGCTGTAAATAATAATCTGTGTTATTTTGCCCCTGTGGTTTGAGTGTGAGGCAGTCCCAGTGATACTCCGCTCAACCTCCCTGAACAGTCAGTCTATTTAGGGTGCACTAGTTGCTGGCGGTTTTGGAGGCGATGACAGTGACATGGTCCTCACCAGCATGGCCTTATGAGCTCCTGCTGGCAGCACCCGATGAGCACCACTCACTAACTAGGCCCTTTCCTGGCACAAAGGCCCAAGACGATTGGGAGGGGGTGTTTGGAGAGGTCAGTCCGTCTCTAATACTGGGTTGTCAGACCACAGGACGGTAGCGAGTTTGGGAACCACTGCTCTATTATGCATTGTCTCTGGCACGGTCTGCTCGTGACAGTAACATCTGAAACAAGTGCTGGGTACCGAAGTGTAGGTGAAGACACTTCAGGCCTTCTGTTAGTCTGAAAGTCTCCCTCACCTTAAGACTAACAGAATCAGGTGTGCAAAATTACGGTTGAAATTAAAACGTTCAGGATGGTAGATCTCCAGGAGCAGTGGGAACCACTGCTGTAGAGAATGGAACACACTTCAGGGACGTGCACACTGCCTCAATAGTGGACCAACTCAACTAATCATTATGGAAGCAATGAATCCAGGCCTGGAGGGCTGGTGTAAATGCAGGATTTTGATAAAATAAAATGCTTATTTTATCAAATATCACAGAATCTGGATACAAATGACAGATCATGTAAATGATTGGGCTAATTAAATAATTAAGAGCAGAAGTTGATCGGAAATCCAAAACAGATACATATGGCCTGCCTTGCCCATCCCTGACCAGTAGCATGAACATTTTGATGTTTCGTTCATTGTAGGCCAACACGATCATTTCAACTTAAATGGTAAATGGTTGGCATTTATATAGCGCCTTTATCCAAAGCGCTGTACAATTGATGCTTCTCCATTCACCCATTCATACACACACTCACACACCAACGGTGACTGGCTGCCATGCAAGGCACCGACCAGCTCATCAGGAGCATTTGGGGGTTGGGTGTCTTGCTCAGGGACACTTCGACACAGCCCGGGTGGGGGATCGAACCGGCAACCCTCCGACTGCCAGACGACTGCTCTTACTGCCTGAGCCATGTCGCCCCCCCGAAAGACCAAAAGACCAAAACAGCATTACAATTTTGCTTCATGCAAAATTGGATTTTTCAATGACATTTTAGACACTGTTGAATCCTCCTCCTTGACATCATAATGTATAAATGAGAACCAACCCCTTAAACAAGGATATCACAATCAATTCAGTTGTACACAGTGCTTAATGGCTGCATTGCTTCGATGTGTAAGGCTGGGAATAGTTAGGCACATTTTGTATTTAAAGTGTTTTTTTATTACTCTTCCCAACTGTAACAGCTGCAAGTATCCACGTAAATCAATGTGATAACTATAATGAAGATAATATAAATTATGAGCACAGTTATTGCTTTGGTTCATTCCTATATCCAGTGTGCCTTAGACTGCATTAGAAATTACAGTACAGAAATAAGCCATAAATTTGTCATCATTACAATGAAACTACTTTCTTCCTGCAAAACATGAGATTCAAATTCAGCGACATCCATCACATGATGCAAAACTATTCACTGAAACAAGCGGCTGAAAAAAATGAACATAAATCTACTTTTAGACGGCCAATGATCAGACAATCTTGGTGCATTTATTTTAAAACTAAACTAAAAAGAAAGTAGCTGCTTGACAAGACTAATGTTGAATGCAAAATGCACCTTTAATTTTTAGTGTTCTTGAAAAAATATCTTGTACAAAAAATGTCAAAATGTCAAAGACAATGATGACGATAGTAGTAAAAATAATTAATTTGCTTGTATTCAACTGAACTACAGATTTCCAGAATATTCCAATATTCCACTCCATTTGAGCGATAAACAAGCAAACACAGTATCCATGTTTCAAGTTATTTTTTCTGGGGTGGGGGGGTAGGGGTATATTTTTGCCAAATCTTTCATTGCAAGATCAATTTCAATAGAGTCTTTGCAGTCTAATCACTTAAGTAATGGGAAATTACTTGGTCATAACCAACTAACTAAAGCCACAGGGTCTGATATGCAAGAATCCGAACTCTGAATAACTGTTGCCTAACCCACTGTGAGCAGTGGAAAATGCTTTATTTAGAACAGCTAAATAGATTTACACAGCCTGCTGAATCTCAGCTCATTGCCATAGCAACAGGTAGTCAACATTTAAGAGCGAAAGTCACAGTTTCCCCCACTGTGATGGTTTCTATTGATCTGTCTAAGCCTTTTGAAGACTTAGTCTGTGGCCTTTCACTTCATTTATTCTAGGGGGCCTGCTAACATCACCACCTGCCAGAGAAAATGATGAGGAATTGTCGCAATCAAATAAGTTACAGTGAAGAAAGAAGTGGGATACGCGTCACTGTGCCTCTTTAACGTAGGTTCTTGTTCTTCACTGTCTGCGTTAGCGACTGTACCTGGTGGTGACAGGCACCCAAATACTGAAAGAGACATCGTTTGGCCCACAGTTCCTGAACAGGGGAAGGACAGCATAGACTACTCCCAGCTAAAATGTAGAAATGCCAGCACCAATGGCAAGCAGAACAGTCTTTAGTCTGCGGTACAAACCTTTTGTGGAAAATACACCCAGAAAGTTTGAGACAAACATTTGGTGGAGTGATCAGTAACCCGCATGAGGAAAGGCCCCTCCAGGGGGATTCACACTTATTTACACGGCATTTTCACAAAGGGGACCCGCTACTCCCTAAAGCTGTGGGGCGGGGGCGTGACAGGGAATCAGTGTGAAAAGGCTAGGACATGGAGGCCAGTCCCTCAATTAATCCCACAACAGCCCCCCTAGGGGACTGCCAACTTTCCCAATCTCTGGATCACTCTCTGCACATGTATAAACATAAAGATGAACAGACAACTGAATGACTCCAGGAGTGCTTTTCCCTCAATTTCAGCTGCAGAACAGGGGATGGTTTAGCGCAGCTGTTATTTTCAAGCCAGAGGAGTTGCTTGAAAAGTCTGTTACAGTCCTGTGAAAAAGGTCCTGGAAAGGTTCTACTGCCTGTGGCTTGTATGGTTTAAGCTACAGTTACTGTACAGTGTGCATGATAGTTAAAGAGCCATAGAGAACAGGAAGAGCAAAAAATGGATCAAGGGGGTTGAGGAAGCATTTGGCAGACAGAAAAAACACAGCTTTTCGTCTTCTTAGAATAGTGAGGCTAAACTACAGGTAGTAATGCTTGCCCATACACTTTAACTGTGTGGGATACCAAAAGTCACCAGGCTGACAGCCATTTTGGAAGCTGAATCACAGTGATTAAGAAACACACTGTACACACCACCATCTTTTTTTGTTCAAGAAAAATGGTATTGTTTTCTTTTGAGTGTTGTCTGGGCTGAGAGAGGGGAAAGAACAGGATTACAGAATTCACAAGTGAAAAACACGAAGCCAAGCTGAGTTCACAGAATGCTATGGGCATTTTTATCGGGAGAGAAAATCAAAACACAACTTGCACTCAGTTGGTATGATTCAGAAAAACAAAAGACAGACACTATATCAAACTGAATATGTGAATTAGCCTATTAACAAAACAACCATTGTTATTGGGCTTTTTTCCCTCTCCGTCAAGAGTGAGTCATTCAAACTGAACAACTGAGTGTTTATCTAAGCTATCAGAGCGCTTCACTCAGGAAACAAAAGAGAATCCACGGCTCTGAAATGGAGTTTACACACTATACAATTAAAAAGAAAATCTGGGTCCAGCTGCATTAAGAGTAATTTTGGAAACAGAAAACACTGTCAGAAAGTCATGAAAAGGATAGTCATGCAACTTAAGCTGATGCGCAAAGTAGATTAACATATGGCAATATCTTACTAACAAAGCTGTAACAACACTGCGTTGAAATCAGACACTTGCAAAAAATGCACAGAAAAAAACTAAAATGTGCCCAAATGACCTGTGTGCAACTGCTTCCAGATTTTATTTGTACAGTAAAGACAATACTACATTCATACCAACAACATTTCAACAGCTTGAAATGCATACACTATCCATCTGTGGGGAATGGAAAAATAACCACTAGAAGTTGAAAGCCAAACCAAAGACGGGGGTGAGTCAGCTAATGTTACCCATATGTACCGGGCTTGCTAGGTGATGTTCTTAATATCTCATTAATGTCTCTTCCCTCAGCGTGTATGAGATGGCACATTTCAGGCAGTTGAGCGGATGAGTGTCCAGTAGAGCTGCCTCTGGGTGGAAGGGCACGGCCTGAGTCAGCAGGCCTGCTCGGGCTGTCCTCAAAGCGGGTTCACCAGTGTCGCCACCCCTCCGTGGCTGAGGCTTGAAATGACAGAACGCTTCATTAAGACCTGTGTGCTAAGCCCACAGCAATTACCAGCACCTCCTTCAATATGAACACATAAGGCAACTTCATATACTCACTGAGCACTTTATTAGGAATTATTATTTACTGTCCACCTACTTATTCATTGGACTATTTAATCAGCCAATCGTGTGGCAGCAGGGTAATGCAAAAAATCATGCAGATACGGGTCAGGAGCTTCAGTTAATGCTCACATCAACCACCAGTATGGAAAGAAAATGTGATCTCAGTGATTTTGACCATGGCATGATTGTTGGTGCCAGATGGGCTGGTTTGAGTATTTCTGTAATTGCTGATCTCCTGGGACTTTCACACACAACAGTCTCTAGGGTTTGCAGAGAATGGTGTGAAAAACAAAAAAACATGCAGTGAGTAGCAGACTGGTCGAAGCTGAGAGGAAGGTGACAGTAACACAAATGACCATGCCTTACAACAGCGGTATGCAGAAGAGCATCTCTGAACACACAACACATCAAACATGTAAGTGTATAGGCTATAGCAGCAGAGGACTAATAAGTCTAATGAATGCCTAATAAAGTGCTCACTGAGTGTACAGTACTGTACAATAAAAACAATAACTTAAGTGTTCTGCAATAATTATTGCAAGGTGGTATTTATATTTCACATATAGATATACTGTAATAAGGCAACAGTCCAGGGGTCCACACCAGTCATAATTACTTCTTATGCAACTGTCGGTCTTTTTAAGCAGCAGTCTATTCAATTGGTCTTACAGGCAAAATAAGCCTTGGACTACCCCTATCCATGAGGATGGGCCTGAAATCATTTCTGGATCCAACAGTCAAGTGCTGTAGCCGTTCCGTTCTGCCTCGCATAAGAGGCATAGAAATACCAGACTCGGGTGTTGCATAATGACAAAGGTCTGGCCTCCACAGAGCCAATGTTCCAAATGAGCTCAATATATTTAACTCTAATTAAAAGTATTGAATTTGCATGGCAATGTATTGAGCCAATTTCAGCGATATCCGTGCAGTCAGTTTATCACAGAAAATTGAAGGTCAGTTCATCCTTCGGCATCCTTCGCCGTGTTTTTTAATCTCTCGTTTAAGCGGCAGAGCCGTTCTCAGAGCTTTCCGTGTGCCAGCCACCGACGGGCATGGAAAAAGCCGACGGAGTGGAATTCTCCGATAGGACTCACCTGGTGGGAGGCTGGCTGGCTGGGCGGGTGGGTGGGTTTGGGGAGGGGGGGGGGGATTTTATCAGGGATGCCCGCTTGCCCACCCACCTCTCTTCTTGTCTGTGTGGGTGAGAGCTTCCCTTTGTCAGCAGGGCTTACTCACGCACCCTATCCCCCCTCCCTCCCTCCCTCCCTCCCCCTCTCTCCTGCTCTCCGCACACCCACACCTACGACAGTGCGCACCCACGTCCTTCCAGGCCCGGGATGAGGGCACGGCGATGCGCCGCTCCACTCGCAGTCGGGGGAACAGACGAGGAGAGGGAGCGTGACAGATGGCGTTCACAGCTCTATTTCTGCCGCTGGACTTTCACTACCGCTGCTACCCCTCCCCCTTCCCCCGCGCGAGCGGAGCCATGCCAGCCTCTCCTCCTCTCCTCTCCTCTTCTCTCTACATAACTGGAGTCCATTCATCACAGACTAAGTGTGAATCGAGTTAGCCGAGCGCTACGGCACAGCTCCCGGCTTGCTAGCCTTCCTTTAAAGGGAATTTGATTGCACATGCCAAAGATCAATACACCATCTTTCAATTACCCGTCAACTAACCTTCTGGTATATACAGTGGTCTCCAAATGTATTTCTGAGTACAAGTAAAATTGTCCTACATAGCAAATTGTTAATAGAGTGGGCTCCAGAATTATTGGCACCCCTGACTGGCAATGCACAAAAAATACTTAAAGAAATAAAAAATAATGAACAATATATACTCACTGAGCACTTCATTAGGAACACCTGTACACCTACTTACTCAAGCAATGATTTAATCAGCAAAATCACGCAGATACAGGTCAGGAGCTTCAGTTAATGTTCAGATCAACCATCAGAATGTGGGGAAAGATGGCCCTCCAGGCAAGACAATGCAAATATTTGACTAATGTTAGGTTCACCTAAAGTAGAGTGCCTTTTAAGGACTATTAAGACTATATCTGGTTATATTTATTTAGCGTTACCTAGCTAGCTAGCTTGCTTTCATAAGGTGACATTATCGATAACATTAGCTAGCTAGTTTGTTTTCATAAGGAAGTTATATATGCTTTTATCTTAACTTGGCTAACTAGCTAGCAAAAATTACTATTGCATAAGTCAGCATCATCACATCATAGCAAATTGACAGTTCTCATTACCATGCCCGTATAGTTTGGGTGAACTTTTATATTGGGATATTTAGGCTTCGAAAAATAAGTCTTAAAATACATTTTAATGACTGAGTAATAAAAAATTATGCATATTTGTTTTGTTGATGTCTAAAGACAACTGGCAAGTGTCACATTTAACCGCCATGTTACTCCTTTCAATGGAACTAACCAAAACCAAACATTCATTTAGTAAAAAAACAAAAAAAACTAAATCAAGGTTTCATAATTATTGGCACCCCTGTAATGCTTAACCAGGGTAAGGAACGCATTTGGAGGAATTTTGGACCATTCCTCTGTACAGATACTTGCAAGATCCTTCACATTCTTGTGTTTCATATCAACTGCCCTCCTCAGTTCAGCCCACAGGTTTTTTATGGGATTGAGATGGCCATTGCTGAACATAGATTTTGTTGTCACAGAACCATTTCTGTGTGGATTTTGAGGTATGCTTTGGGTCACTGTCTTGCTGGAAATTCCCCCTACTGCCAAGTTTCGGCCTTGCTGTAGAGGAAACAAGATTGTCAGCAAAACTGTAATGATACTTGATGGAATCCATTATACCATTGATCTTAACCAGTGTCCCTGGACCTCTAAAATTAAAACACCCCCAAAACATCACTGACCCACCATCATATTTCACTGTGGGTATGAATTGCCTCCTTTTATGCAACTCAGTTTCATAGTCTCATCTGACTACAGCACCTTCATTCTATCTTAATGGAGCAATCTATTTTTTATAAAATGAGTGTTTGATTTTGGTTGGTTGCATTGAAACATTAATATAGTACAGTATTTTCCACATTGTGAGTAAAAAATAAATTATATATATATACAGAGCATCCAGAAAGTATTCACAGCGCTTCACTTTTCCCACATTTTGTTATGTTACAGCCTTATTCCAAAATGGAATAAATTCATTTTTTTCCTCAAAATTCTACACACAACACCCCATAATGACAACATGAAAAATTGAGCTCAGGTGCATCCTGTTTCCACTGATCAACCTTGAGATGTTTCTACAAATTAATTGGAGTCTACCTGTGGTAAATTCAGTTGATTGGACATGATTTGGAAAGGCACACACCTGTCTATATAAGGTCCCACAGTTGACAGTGCATGTCGGAGCACAAACCAAGCATGAAGTCAAAGGAATTGTCTGTAGACCTCCGAGACAGGCTTGTCTCGAGGCACAAATCTGGGGAAGGGTACAGAAAAATTTCTGCTGCTTTGAAGGTCCCAATGAGCACAGTGGCCTCCATCATCCGTAAATGGAAGAAGTTCGGAACCACCAGGACTCTTCCTAGAGCTGGCCGCCCGTCTAAACTGAGCAATCGGGGGAGAAGGGCCTCAGTCAGGGAGGTGACCAAGAACCTGATGGTCACTCTGTCAGAGCTCCAGCGTTCCTCTGTGGAGAGAGGAGAACCTTCCAGAAGGACAACCATCTCTGCAGCAATCCACCAATCAGGCCTGTATGGTAGAGTGGCCAGACGGAAGCCACTCCTCAGTAAAAGGCACATGGCAGCCCACCTGGAGTTTGCCAAAAGGCACCTGAAGGACTCTCAGACCATGAGAAACAAAATTCTCTGGTCTGATGAGACGAAGATTGAACTCTTTGGCGTGAATGCCAGGCGTCATGTTTGGAGGAAACCAGGCACCGCTCATCACCTGGCCAATACCATCCTGACAGTGAAGCATGGTGGTGGCAGCACCATGCTGTGGGGATGTTTTTCAGCGGCAGGAACTGGGAGACTAGTCAGGATTGAGGGAAAGATGAATGCAGCAATGTATAGAGACATCCTGGATGAAAACCTGCTCCAGAGCGCTCTTGACCTCAGACTGGGGCGACGGTTCATCTTTCAGCAGGACAACAACCCTAAGCACACAGCTAAGATATCAAAGGAGTGGCTTCAGGGCAACTCTGTGAATGTCCTTGAGTGGCTCAGCCAGAGCCCAAGACTTGAATCCGATTTAACATCTCTGGAGAGATCTGAAAATGGCTGTGCACCGACGCTTCCCAATCCAACCTGATGGAGCTTGAGAGGTGCTGCAAAGAGGAATGGGCGAAACTGCCCAAAGATAGGTGTGCCAAGCTTGTGGCATCATATTCAAAAAGACTTGAGGCTGTAATTGCTGTCAAAGGTGCATCAACAAAGTATTGAGCAAAGGCTGTGAATACTTATGTACATGTGATTTTTCTTTTTAATAAATTAGCAAAATTTTCAATAAAACTTCTTTCATGTTGTCATTATGGGGTGTTGTGCGTAGAATTTTGAGGAAAAAAATGAATGTATTCCATTTTGGAATAAGGCTGTAACATAACAAAATGTGGGAAAAGTGAAGCGCTGTGAATACTTTCCGGATGCACTGTATATATATATATATACAGATAAAGTACTTTTTGTGCATTTCCAGTCAGGGGTGCCAATAATTCTGGAGCCTAATTCTGCCAATGCTCCACAAAGGAACATGACAATATACAAATGTAGGTTTTTTCACCTGAAGATTAAACTTATCCACACCCCTGCAGTAAGTATTTTTGCATCCTCTATTGACATTAATGAACCTGAAAAAAAATCCCTTTTTTTAAAGAGGTTAGGCAGATCGGTTTTTCTGTTTTTGTTTATATTTTTAACTAATTTGAATTCCAAATTTTGTCTTTTCTCTTGTTTTCCATGTCTATTTGTATTCATAGGCTTGTCTTCTCCCCTGCCGTACATACGGTCTGTCATAACCATTCTTCTCAATCTGCAGTCCACCAGCTGAGCCGTACTGTCATCGCGTTGGAGGTGCGCACAGTTGGCAAACGCAAAACGTAGGCACCGGAGGAGTCGCTAACAATGAAACTGGAACAAACCCACCAACTGAAACCTTCCCTCACAAGGCAATCTCATTTCTGGGTTTTTCCACATGTGAATGGCTTTCCTGAGTTCAAATTTTGTTCACTCGAACAAAATTTAGACTTGAATCCGATACGGTAATACCGTCCCTCTACACTTTGGCTCCTTATGTCAGAATATCCACCCTTGGCTGAGCTGGAACTTCCTAATAGGAGGCTTCCAGCCAATGTGGGGGAGGGGGGGGGGGGGGGAGATGCAAATGTTCTCATCGTTAGCTTCCATTTAAAGCTCTTGCTAGAGAAAGCAAAGTCAAACCACAACCATCTTTCATGCTCCTTCTGCACAGTGCACCTGTGGCAGTTCCTTGTGGTTTACCAAGAAACTTCCAAGAAAAAATACCCTCAAATGTCAACCTTAGGTCTGAATTCACAGGAACATTAACGTATTTTTTGTGTCCTCCTTCTAGCAGGGTAAAGATAATTTCAGCACCTCTGAACTAGAGGGCCCTCTGGTGTATGGCATCATTTTAGAACCATTACCTGATTTTGGAGGTGAAACGCCATGAAATTAGCATATTTTTGTGGACAGCAGCTTGACTTAAACTACAGCAAATAAATAAATGTGATCTGTTTTCAAAAGTGTAAAGACAGGTTTTAGAAACTTGTTAAAATTCCTCTGATAAATGTGCTTCTCATAACTTTCAAATAAGAAAAGATCAAAGCAGGATCACACAGAAAGGGTTTTATTTAAAGCAATATTTTTATAAATATAATCAACCTTTTTTAAATATATAGCTGTGGTATTTTGGGGTCTTGATGGGGTAGATGAATGGGACAAATTCTAAGTAGGTCCACTCCAGCCTACTACTTCATGCATGTACATTTCTCAGAGAACCATTTGAAGAAGTACTAATGAAAAAAAAAAAATGTAATCTGATTCTTTACTAAACAAATATTTACTGATGGTTGGACATATAATTATGACTAGAGCGACAGTGAAAAATATCTCTGAGCATAGTGGTGATCTAAATGAAGAGCTATCCTTATTTGAATATAGTGAGCATTTTTTAAACTGCACCCAAACCACCTTAGAAAACTAACATGCAATTCATTGGGCTGTTCCTCCAACAAGTACAGTATCTTTAATCAGATGTGTTTTACTTGGTGTTTGCAAAAAATCAGTAAATCCTTGATCATTATGTTTAAAAATGAAAAACAGCAGCGTTGTGGCTGGGCTCAAGCACTCATTCTGGAGTGCTCGCTCAGAATATGCCAATAACAACCTAGCACTCCCTGTCTGTGGGTTTTATTCTGAAACACAAACTGCCGTGTCCCAAAGAAATTATGTTAGCTTATTTCTAGCTCCATTTGGACATAATATTTCAAAAGATAACAAGGGAGGGAATGAGCTGCTATTACCTCATAAAGCGCCTGGGAGCCCGAGGCCTTAAGACGAGGCTGTAGGCCTGAGCCTCGGGGCGATCAGCCAGCCCACGGAGCGTGATGTGGCGTGGGCCGGACAGGGCTGAGACAGTGGGGGAGTTGCCCCAGATCTGCTCCAGTGCCTCATCAGTTCTACAAATTAACTCCCCTAACAAGTCCTCCACTAGACTAATGGCTTTAGAAAAGAAACTCATTTGCTCCTGGTAATGAACAGTTAACAATGCAAACAGTTCAGTTAATAAGCCAACTTCCACCACCACCTACACTACCTGGCCCACCACGCATCTCTGCTTGAGATTTCAATGAGGCCTACAATGTAAGGCCTGCTCCAAACCAGCAGCTGTCCATCAAGTACCAAGTGGGAACTCTTGAAGAAACAATGAGAGTTCAAATCAGTTGAAATCATATATAAAATGCCGTGAGGTCCGTAAGTATTTGGACAGACATAATGTTAATGGATGTACAGTACATACCCTCAAAATAAAAGCACGTTAACGTGAGGGTATTTACATCCATATGAAGTGAATTGTGAAGGAATTGCAGTCCTTGAAAATTGTGCCACTGTCCAAATACTTACAGACCTCACTGTACTTATAAAATAAAGACACTGATAAAAGTTTTGTGTCTCTGTGAGCCTGCTGCCTCAGTCCAGCCGGAGATGGGGCCTGTTTGTTTGGAGCGGACCTGGGGGAGCTTGCTTGCATAAGCACTCGATAATGCTAATTCGGTCTCCCGTCCACGCCTTCCGCTGCAGCTCGCCCGCCCGCCTCCCTCTCTCACAGTCAGCGGTGAATTTGCCACGCAGCGGCGGACGAGGGAAGCCCCCAGCCTGAGTTCCCAAGGTAACAGTCGGTTAGACTGGGGGCTGTCTGACTCATTTGGAGGGAATCCTAGAACATGGCTGCCCACTCGCCTCCCCCCTCCCCCGGCCTCATCAGCACAACAAGCAAACAATGAGCTGACATGTCCCCACGCAGGAGCTACCCAACGCGGGGGGGGGGGGGGGGGGGGGGGGGGGGGCACCGCGGGCACGCAGCCGGCACCTCCGGCATCCGGGGCACACACAACCCCGCAGCCCTACACCAATTAACACCTACGGGCCCGGACCTTTCACAGCAAGGATCAAACACCAGGACCCCGGCCCTGCCCCAGGGTGCTGAGGGAGGAGGGTAGGGGAAGAAGAAGAAACCGTCGTCAGCAGCAACACAGAGCGCATTTCCCAGAGGCACAGAGGATTTCAGAGACTTATAGTGAGGCGACTCCTCAGATGAAAATGGCAGAAGTTCAGGGGCCTGCTGCTGACAGAAGAAGGTAGGCCACTGCACGAGTAACAGTCGAGGGCATTGGGGCACAAAAATATTAATCACAAACCACTACAATCCATTTAAAACATACAAAGAATAAGATGGAGTTTTTATTTTGGCATCATACAAGAAGAGATCACAGTCTCTACACTGATATAAACAGAGTAAGCAGTCAGCTACACATCCTGGTCCACAACATCCAGGCACACAATGCAGACACACAAAGGAAAAACAACCGTGCCAGTCAGTTGGCTTTTCAGAACACGAGGCGTGAACATTGGCGCTAAATGCAACCATGAAGCTACAAGTACATACATACGAAAGTCATGAAAGTACAGGCCCTGCATGACCTCGGCCAGACACAAATGAGGTGGAGGAGGAAGAAGGTAATGATGAAGGTTATTTAATTGTGAGGGCAGAACAATCTCAATTAAAGGCGCTTCAATTAAAAGGCCATTAAAAGGGATCAACAGGCGTGTAATTAAACTCCTAATTAGTTCAAGGTCAATCGATTCCTGTAGGAGTTGGAGGAGGGTGCGGGGGCAAATTGGTACGAGAGACAAGAGGGGGTAGAGGTGATGCCAACCCTCAAAAATGTGAACTCTCTGGATTTGTGCAAGGCTGCGATACTTAAAGGTAAAATAGATAATTTTGGACTCCTAATGGTCAAGGGAGGAATTACAGCAACAAACACCCTAAAACCAATGTTTATCCTTCCCACAGTCGATGAATTATTATACAGTTCAGTGTTCTGTTTTAGAAAGCTGACAATGACGTGACAGAGCCTGCCATCTTTTCGTAGTGTTCTAGTAAGAAAATGTCCGAACAGGTAACTTCATGAAATGTTGACTTTAGTGTGCTTCACAACACTATATTTTTTGTCTTTTGTCTAACTAATTATATTATGAGCAAGCAACTTATTTGGCTATGTAACTAGCTGGCTATATAACTAAGATGTGATAGTCTACCACAAACGATGCAACTGTAACTTAACAGTTTGAGACAAATAAAGGTTTAGCTAAACCCGCATGATTGAAGACACAAAGAGAAAAAAGGAATGTGCAGCTGCCCAAATTGCACTCCAGACAAGCGATCACTGAAACTCTGTTTACTATTGCTTATTATCCAAGCAAAGAATACATATCTAGTTATAAAACGATAACAGTTTGTTATCGGTAGCAACAAGCAAATTAGTTATAATTTTAGAAGTTATAATAACAAGCTATTAGTTAGCTTGCCGAATTTACAAATAGCCTATCCATTCTTACGGATAGCAAACTGGTATTGTTTTATAACTAAATATGTAGTCTTTGCTTGGATATAAAGCAATAGTATACAGAGTTTCAGTGATTGCTAGTCTGGAGTGCAATTTGCACAGCTATATGCAAACAATCAGAATAAGCCCCCATGCCATTGGCTGTGGCAGTCAGAACCAATTTTCAACTAATGAGCTTGAATTATTGTACAGCTGTTGTTGTATTGATACAGAGTGACGGTATATTTTTAAACCCGAATTTAAGGACTATAAACACAGGCAGAGGGTGAGTTAACATGTCAGTAAGCCTTTTTCAACGATAGAAAGGGATTTACAATGGTCTTGTAACAATGTTTTAACACAAAAATCACCTATTGTACCTTTAACACACCTTAAAAATGCTACTATGTCATTACATTAATGGCATTTGGCAGACACTCTTACCCAGAGCGATGTACATTAGTACTGATAATTCACCAAATTTCAGATGATAATGAATACCTATATACTAAATATATACTCAGTGAGCATTTTATTAGGTATTTTTAACTTAAGTCTTCTGCTGCGGTAGCCTATCCACTTAGAGATCTGACGTGTTGTGTGTTCAGAGATGCTCTTCTGCATACCACTGTTGTAATGCGTGGTTATCTGCGTTACTGTGACCTACCTGTCAGCTTTGACCAGTCTGACCCTACTCCTCTGACCTCTCTCATTAACAACGCAGTTCTGCCTGCTGCTCACTGAATGTTTGTTTTTCACACCATTCTCTGCAAATTCTAGTTCTCCTGCTGGAGATCATCAGTTTCTGAGATACTCAATCCACCCTGTCTGGCACCAACAATCATTCCACAGTCAAAGTCACTGAGATCACATTCCTTCCTCATTCTGTCATTTGGTCTGAACCTCTTCACCATGTCTGCATGCTTTTATGCATTTAGTTGCTGCCACATGATTGGCTGATTAAATATTTGCATTAACAAGCTGGTGTACAGGTTTACCTAGTAAAGTGATCACTGAGTGTATATGCAAGTGTGTGTGCATACGTTTGTGTGAAATGGCTGTGAAAGAAACGGTGCGATCTTGCAACAGAAACGTTCAGAAATTCCAAAAGTTATGCTTTGATAAGATTCAGCTAAACTTCGGCCTCTGGCACGGTCAGACGTAGCAGAGGCATCTTTTGTTTATGCAGTTAGTTAATGTGTGATTCGCGGAGGCCGCGCGTCGCGCTCTTTGTGACTGCCATGTTTACTGAAGTCCCATTACCAAAAGAAAATGATCCCTGCATATTTCATGCATATTAGCACGCCCATTGTGTCCTGTTCAACTCTGGCCATTACGGCTCTCCTCGGCTTTGTGTGCGATTCATTCAGCATCCTCGCCGATTACCAGGCCCCGGCTGCGGCAGAGGCATTTAAGAGCCTGCATTACTATTTTGAATCACTGGATATTTAATTCTTCTATTATAATGGAGATCGGAACGGAACAGAGGTTATGGTGACTGCTGAAAACCAGGCCCACTTCACAGAGAGGTTAATGAACCGCAGTTCCTATGGGAGATGGAGTATGCTGTTAATTTGACAAACGTGGAAAATAAATGCTTTTATGCTTTTATTGACAGTGACCAAAAACGGCCTCTGCTGGAATGAAAGGTGTCAGACTTGCGGGTGCTTCGCTATCTGATGCACAAAGATTGGGGGGTGGTGGGGGGAGGGAAGCCAAACAATGATGCGCAACGCATTTATACGAAGGAACTAAGTACATAATTGTCTGAATAGCAATTACGGGCTAAAACGATTCTTCATTAATTCCTTTTTTTAGTGGAAAAACATACAATGAAAACATACAATATAAGTGCCACAATCACCGTGTTTGATTTGAATAAAATTTGCATTGAATGGGGCTTTTTACGAGATGGAAATTTACAGGCGTACAGTTGCAAAGTCAGTATTTTTCTTTGCTTTCCCCCCTTTTGTGAAACATTCAATTAGGGGTCCGGTGGGGACAGGACTGCGCTGGGGGGGCCAGGGTCACGTACCCTATGACTGACACCTCTCTGCTCCACTGTCTCCCGCGGCAGGGGAGAGAGGCCGCCACACTAACAGACCAGCTCTCATGAGAGAAGGGACCATGCTGCACGCTCCTCCATCAAGCAAAACAGAAAAACAGCATCGTGCAGAGGCCAGACGAAAAGTGCTCCACAAAAGCGACTTTAATGTTTGTTTTTTTTTGCTAACAATCCATAGCACAGAACATTAACTCTATTGACACTAAGACAGGGACCTACACTGCCTATTCTCAGCTGTTCCTGCACGGCATATACAACAATAGCGGCTATAGCTTCTCAGTCTCCACACAAGTATTAGCATTACCTCCCAGAAGCTACACCCCCTCCCCATCATGTCCAATTTAGCTTCCGTTGCACAGCGGCGGTACCGCGTCTGTGTGTGCTCTGCTGCACCGCTCTGCTCTGCCAGAAGATGCAGACCTCAGGCTCAATGATCCCTCTTAACCTTTGACCCCTGGCGGTTCTTACCTGTGAGCGGTAATGCGCGCGACCTCTCGGCGCAGCCCAGCGAGCGGAGCGAGTTTGCTAACGTGGAGGGCAGGGGGAGAAGGAAACAGAGAAGCCAGAGATTTAATCCACCTCAGAGGAACTCCCCTTTCAACCTGCGCAGCGAACTCTCAGGAAAACCGTGCGCCTCGGGCACATCGCTGTACGCTGCGCTGCCATTTTAATTTAATCGAGAGTGAAAAATCTATACGGTGACTTGGAATTTAACAAGGCTGAAGATGGTGGTGGGTTTTAACAGCCGAAGATTTACCCAACTCTTGACTAATCACCATGAATGTAGTCTGCATTGTTTTTGTGAACACTGATCTACCGCTGAAATTAGCAATGGCAGAATTTGAAGGTCTTGTTCTGTATTCAGACCAGTTATGCTAACATTAGCAACAGTTTGAATGTATGATCATGAGGCAGACACAATTCTGCCTGGTATAGTATCATAGAGTACATCTACAATATATCTCTGAATGTAGAACACATGTAAATAAATCTGTAATACACATTGTGCAGTTCTTGTCAGATTGTGACTCGCTCAGACGTTGGGTACCGGCTTCATGTGGACTGACTAACCCCCCCAGGAGTCAGGGTACATTTGGTGGAATAATGACAGGCTGCACTTTGCCTATAGTACAGCCAAGGCAATCTGGTGCAGGCCTGGGACGGTCTGGTGATCTGCTGACTCACTGCTCGACATCCGCAGCCAGGCCCTCGCATTACTAACGGTCACATTCTGCACAGTCACTCCACTCAATCCTCAAACACATAAACAAAATCACTTTTTCTCTGGATCAAGTCCACATTTGGCTCTCTACACAAGGATAATTTATTGCAAAACAAAAAACCAAAAGTAGCATTTTGAAAAACAAAATTTTTCCAGTATTAGTCAATAATGATAACACAAAAAGCCCCAAAAAAAGTATTTAAACAAAGAGATCTAAAAAAAAAATTGTAGTCGGGGAGAGCGGGGCACGTTGTTACACTTTCTTACATTTCTTGGACGCAGGGCATCACAATGGAATAAATGTCATACCACATTAAAGAAAGAAGTCTCAGGCACGTACTGTATATTGCATTCATTACATCTTCATATCTTATTTCAGCACAGTTAGAGACAATGAAGTAGTGGGTGTGCACTTGTGACAACTTGCTCCATCAGTGGGAAAGTTGTCACACTATGAGGGGTAAGTTGTCACATTGAATATTTCAACAAATTAGAACACAACCAAGTTATAGTGAATATATATTTTTATTTATTAAAATTCAAAACCAAATATAACTTAAAATGTGGGAGGTGCTATGATAGTACTAACATTAGTACTATAAGAAACCGACTTGCTGATTACACCATATCACAATGATTTTTCAGCAAGTTTTATGTGTCAATTTATAGTGACACACAGACACGTGACAACTTGCCCCAAACTGACGTGTGCTAATATTGGTGAAATCTCAATGTCCGCTTAATATAGGACTGCAGCTGAAGTATCAGAAGACACTATCCTCTCCTCTACTAGAACAAAAATATAATTTTGAACATTCATATATAAAACAGTTTTATTACATAAATTGTGATGTGCCATTTTATTTATTTTTGAGGGTGAGGGACTTTGACCACACATAAAGAGGAAGTTGACCTCACACGAATTCACACAAAAAAGCTATTGAATTTTTGAGGTAGGGAATGTCTGTGAACTTACCCATGTGACAACATACCCCACTCTCCCCTAAGTCAAACCATGAACAATAGCAATAATTTGGCATTAAATTAGAAAATGAACCTCACCCTAAAAACTAGGTTACTCTTCTCAAAACGCCATTTTTGCGTTCCCATACGCCGACCTACTGTGCAGGATTGTCCACAACGTGACTCATAATAGTATAATAGGGAGAGTACAGTCATGTATGATACAACCTAACATGAGCAACAACCGAAGGAGTTTGAGCAAGTTCTTGGTAGGTCTACCTTTTTTTTGTTAATAACTGACACAGTTCCATATTCCAGAATTAGGCTAGCGATCACATTGCAAGGTGCGATTTGCCCGCCTGTCTTGCTATTTTGAGCCAGCTTAATTGCGGACGAGGCGTTTTTAAAAGCCGGCCTCCCTCCCCCTCGCCGTGCCCTGAGAGGTGTCACAGCCCATCCCCCAGGGAGGAAGGGTTTTCCTGGGCAGCCCCCCCTCCGCCATGATCGTCCGGCTTATGCAAGCGCAGTAGGCGGGCTCCTCCGGCCGGCGCCCTGGAAACGCCGCTCGCATCATTGGCGAGGCCTGCCAGAAGAGCCCGCCGCACTGACTAAGGGAGCGCTGACAGCTAGCGTGGGGGAACATTGTCTGTAGCAGCATGTGGTGATCTTTTCAGGGAAAAACTGGGATTTTATACACAATAGTGGTGGGTGTGAGGAAAGGGAGCACTTTTTATCGAGGCATTTGTGTGCACGGAGCCGCGGTTTTAAACTGCGTTTCCGTGGAGAGGGTCCAATTTGTTTTTCCGAGTGTCTGCGGCATGACGGACTGGATTATGGCGGGTTTTTTTCTTCAAAACAACAAGACCCCTTTTTTTCTTAGAAAGTCAATGCATCTAGGACAGTAGTGTGGTGTGTATGGTGAGATAACACACTGACATACTACAGGCGTGAAGCGAGAAGTTTTGAATAACCCTGATGCGTACCGTGCACAGATACACACAGACAATAATGAGAAAAGCGGCCTTCATTCATATAACTGCCGTATGGAATGTTCTGGAAATCAAACCATGCCGTTCATTCCAGCACCCACTGGATTCCTGAAGGTAAAACCCGCTGACAAAGAAATCTATTCCTGGCCCTGCATGCTCACCTTCCACCAGCCGCTCCTCACTCGACCCGCTGAGCCACCTCACCACGGCAACCGCGCGGCCCCGGCGCCATGCGGAGCGCAGTTGTTATGGTGATGGCGAGAGGCTGCGAAGGTTAGCGGCACGAGTGCGGTGTGCGGACGGGGGATGGAGATGCTGAGGAAGCGGAGGACTCTTATGTAATTTCCCCTTTAGGAAGAAAAAAAAGGCAGCAGCAGCAGCCCACACTCAGCATAACCTGCGTATAAGTTAGCTGACAACGAGGGCGAGCCACTCGCAGTAATTATAATGTGATTACTACCTCTCCAGCAACTGCCTGAGGGGGAGCAGCACACAGGAAAGACCTGCGCCACACACTATAAATATAAACAATACACACACACACATACATATACATGCTCACAAACGCTCACTCACTCACACGCTCACACACACACACGCTCACTCACACTCACACTCACTCACACACTCACACACACATGCTCACAAATGCACATGCACATACTCATTCACTCCCTCACACACACACACATACTGCAAGCATGCACACATGCTCACACACACACACACACACACACACACATATACATGCTCACTCACTCACACACTCACACTCAGACACTCACACACACACTCACTCACACACTCACACTCACACACACACACACACACACGCTCACTCAATCACTCACTCACTCACACACACACATACATGCTCACAAATGCACATACTCATTCACTCACATACACACATACATATACATGCTCACAAACGCTAACTCACTCACACACTCACACACACTCACTCTCACTCACTCACTCACTCACTCACTCACACACTCACACACTCACACACACACATACATATACATGCTCACAAACGCTCACTCACTCACACACTCACACACACTCTCACTCACTCACTCACACACACACTCACGCTCACTCACTCACTCACTCACACACACACTCATACTGCAAGCATGCACACATGCTCACACACACACACACACACACACACACACGTGTGCACACACACAGGTGCAAAAACTCACACACACACAAACACAAGCACAGACAAATACACACAAACAGACACACAGTCAAAGCCTCTGGAATGGGGTGGTGGGAGAGGGAGTGCCGGGGTTGATGGAGGTTAAGAACTGTGGTTACCCTAAGATGAACTCTATTCATGGGGGGCTGCTTTGACTATTGTCTGGTGTAGATATGGAATTTGTAAATAATGAAGAAACAAGAACCACGCAGACACATGTGCAAGCACACACATTTACAGACACACACACACACACACACACACACACACACACAAACAGAGCTCTTGGCAACTTTCTTTGCAAATTCAGTATCAGGGAACAGCCGACTGCTGCTGTTGAACTTGTCAGAGTGTGAACATAGCTCATTAAAACATGAACTTACTTACATTTAAGAATATAAGTATGGCTGAAATATAAAATACATTTAGGCTTGGAGGCGAGAAATGACATCAATTTAAAAATAACAGAACCGTAAAAGTGCACATCCATTCTCCCCTTGATAGCTGTAAGTAAAAAAAGAAACTTGCAGAAAAATGGTAAAAGGCAAATAAAGAGCAAATATTAAGAAAACATTGGCGGTTAGGGTGAAAGATATGGTTGGGGTGATATGAAGATAATTTAACTGGCAGTGCTGTAATCATGACTTTCTATGTTTTTCTTGTCTAAAGAAGCTGAAAACAGAAATGTCTAGAAAGATCTCCATGCAGGATGACTGTTTTAGGGATTTGAATGTATTTAATGCCCCTATATGTAACAGAAAATCAAAGTCGCTTTTGAAATCTAGGCAGCTTCATCCTGTTGGAAATTTATCGTTGCTTAACAGTTACAATGTTAGAAATGATGCTGTATATTTCACACTACTGCCAAACCTCTTAAAGAGGAACCTAATGCCGTTCTGTCCAGTACTGCACAAAATATCATCTCCACAGCATGAGAAATTATTCTATAGGCACATGGAAATCGCAACACGTTCCAGCCATGTGTATGGCAGGAACGATAGACTCAAAGACTGAGTAAATTGGCTCTGCTACTCTGAACATTGATCAGTGACATTTTTGGTGTTAAGACAGCAGACGTTTGGAGGAACATATTTCATCCTATTTTCTGCGGCAGCAGCCTCATCCTACAAAGACTTGATCACAGACGTGATTTTCTGCCAAGTTTTTGATTTTAGCACATTTTTCCAATCTTGATGCCTTGTTACTGAAATCCTTGATGTGCTGCACAGATATAGTTTTCACACGTGTTCTTGTTGTTATTTTTTCCCGGTAATATGCATTCAATCATACTATCCTTGAAGGACGCTCTCAATAGGATAAATAAATTCACTTCAGAATAACCTTCTACTGAACAATATTATCCTTTGCTTGATTAAAACTGTCTTGCTATAAATATTCTTCTCCAGTGCACTCCATACTCAACAATGGCAGTTCTGTTTGCCAATGTTGTAGAGTCTCAGTGAATGCTCTACGTGAGTGTCCAGGCAACTGCCCTACAACCTTTGTCCATTTCTCGGTTTCAGTCTTCATCTGAAAGACGTTCAGGGCCTTCCCCAATTTAGAATAAGAAATGACTTCCTCACTGGTAAAAATACCATTGGTGGTAATGTCCTACACTCACACATACACTTTGAAGGGTTTCAGTATTGCCAGTTCTAAATTTCAGGTGACTTTAACAACGGCGCTCCAACACCGAGGGCTCATCAGCAAACCACACAGCCCCCAGGTGGTCATCGCTGAGGATTTATGCTGGCTGTGCTAACAGACACAGATCTGGGATGCAGTGCTTTCCAGACAAAACGAAGCAGGAAAGTGACACGCTGTATCTTCAGCCCGCGGCTCAAGGCACTGCACGCGGGAGAACAGAGCCTGAGAGGGGGGCTGGAAGTCAAGTGCATGGTGAATTTAACAACACAAACGCAGAAAAAGGCGTTTATAGAGGAGATGGTGCACATGAAGGTTCAACTCCAGAGTTACTGGCTATGGCAAGAGTTTATTTTTAAAGATGCAAATCAGTGTATTCTTTACAGAGAAAACACATACCTCTCAATATTTCTCAACACGGCCCGACTTCATTACCTGCATGCAATGCAAGGCACCAGCTAAATACTTTCTTCCAAGTTCCATAAATTCTCCGCAGACATATTGCAAACCTAAATGTGTGCATATTTAGTATGTCTGCTATACAATGACTTGAAATAAATTGCTCAATTCCCCAGCCCCCCTCTACCCCAACCACCTGCAAAAAAAAAAAAAAGAGAGGAAAAAAACACACTCATGTCCCGTAAGGTTATCTGTGTTTGTTAGGAACTGAAGTGCTCCACTGGAATTAAAAATATGCTGCATATGTTGGGAAATCTGTTTCCCTGGGCGTGTGAGTGTAGCGGGCAAGTGTGAGGCGGCAGCTCGCGTCTCGGGGAAGAGAGAGGGCAGACACTCTCATCATTAGCCGGGTAGCTATGTGCTTCTCTACCTGCTCCAATCTGCATAGCCGGGCTCAGCGCTGACGCCAGACAGATGTTCCCTCCGCAAGGTGCGAAGCACAGAAGGTGGGAACAACAACGCAACACGAATAAAGAAAAAGAAAACATTTAGCAGAGTACACGAAAGGGAAATAATTATGAATAATGATACTGGGAATTATCTTTGTTCGTAAGGAAATAACATAGCTCTACCAGCGCTTGCTCAGCCGACAAAAAAAAAATGCAGCCATGTCACTTTTCTCACTTTTGGGAACTTGTACGTAAGACATAGAAAACCGAAAGGCTAATGCCTTAGAATTAGACTGCTAATTACACAACAGACCTGCAGACAGGAAGAGTTGCTGTGTGTTAACTTGTTTCATAGAATTAATTGGAAGACACTTTCGATGCAAACATGAACCAAGATAAAAACAAAAATAGTAAAATTACATTTTAGTGCATGACATGCATGGATAATACAATGTTAACTTACAGTAAAAAGGTACTTACTAAAAATCTGCAAGCAAACCCTGCCTAATTAATTGAGGAAAAATGATGTGTCTGTCTGTGTGAGTGAATATGATACAGCCAAGATTACATACTGTTGTACCACAAAACTTTCAATATTGATTTCTTATTTTTGAACTTGTCATTCAGACAAAAATATCATTATCCCCAGACCGTTATGTTCTGTGCACTATGCATGAGAATCTTTTTGGCAGTGATTATTATAAAAGACAAACAGGAGATAAATATGACACATTGGGGTTGACTTTCAAGGTATTAACACAAATAGAAATTGTTACCTATATGCATGTAATATTATCATGTAGCACAGATTGAAACACTCATTTTTCTTTATTGGAGGACCCAATGTTTACATCTTTAAGTGACCTACTGGAGGGGAATGTGTAAGCTACAAAATCCAGTGGAGTTATAAAGCAAACATGTTTAGATCATTAAACATCATTGTAACATAGTTCTAATTGAAATGGGAAAGAAAATCCATTGTGAATGTAATTCTTTATCATGTAAACTGGGGTTTAAGCCACTCAATTCATTTTCCTACATTGAGGATTTGTGTGTATACCTTGGAAATGGAAAAATATCCTTAATAATGAAAAAGTGTGAATAATACTTTTCTTTCTCACTAGCACATAAATGGTAAAATATTGGCTCCAAAGGCTACTGGCCACACTGTGTGTTATAAACTGGGTTGTCGAAGTGTAATATTTTTCAGCCTGTTGTGGACTGTAACCATTGATTCCCAATGATCCTCCAGTGTTTAAAGGGACCAGCTGACATTGTACACTCTGGAGATTAGGTAACACATAACCAGTGATGTCTACTTCTTTTATAGACATAAATGACTCTCTGGATTAAGGAGAGCAAAATTTCCACCAAGAACAGTGATGCTTTCCGATATGAAGTGTATTTGTAGTTTATTTTCCCCACAAGTGGCATACGCACTGATGTCGACAATTCTGTTACCTTTTTAATCTTTTCTTTATTGAACCTAATTTAACTCAGTTGTTCCACTGAGATACACAGTCCAAGACCATATCAATTAGCTAGGAAACACAACATAAATAATGCATGACGCAATACAAAATTACATGGCAATTAAACAAACTATCGCACATTATCAGCCATGAAAATATTATCAAATTCAAAATAAACTTTTGCCTGAAACAATCTGTACTCTTCTACCCACTCACTCATCTCAATTCTCAATTTACCAGATCCAAAATAGGCCAATTCCAAATTTTAAAAACAATTATGGCAAAAAATCATTCTTCAATCAAAACACTCCCATCAGGAACTCCCTGCCATTATCCCTCAGAACATCTACATCCATAAATACTTTCAAATATCTGTTCAAATATCTCTTGCCCTATCAATCATGCAACCACTATTTACAGTAGCTGTCCCTCTATCAACTCACATAATATACATGTATTATTTTTCTTTTTATTTCCTTGTTCTATATATACTTTCTCTCATTTTACTCTTCACCCTCTCCCTTTCATTTTTTGCTGTAACTCTTCTCATTTTCTTATTTTCTTCCTTGTTCCTAATTCACATCTTCCTTTTCTTCACTCTGCAGGCGGGAACCCACTGAAAACAAGATTGTCTGAGTTGGGCCTCACACTATGTTTGTTCTTTAAAGCACTGCTTTCATTCCTGTTTAATAAATAAAATAAATAAAATAATAATAATAATACATAAAAACCAATAAATGAGAACTACAGTTGCACAGGATATAACGGTCATTGTATACTGTAAAAGTATATTTGTTTGCTCATTTCTCAGTTTTTGCATTAGTTCCAATTGAAGTGAAAAGTTTAAACATTACTTCACTTGAAATATGTTCTTATTGTGAAACCACACTGCAGTTGCAAACGACAGCACACGTTTAAAATGCATAAATTACAAATCTATTCCGAACACGATTCAGCACGGCTGGGGCTGTGTGACCCGCTTCAGCCCTCTCCTTTGCTCAGATAATTAAAGCTCATTACTAACCACCAATTACTGAAATATCATATATGCTATATGCTCTCAAATTTACAAATTTTTCCCCACTAATGACATTGAATATAAATCTGTGTCACAGCCAATCTTCCAGATTTTTGTTTTCACAAAGTTCAAGATCGCAGACATTCATGCATGTGCAAATATTTTTATGGTATTGATTTTCTCCATATGCTTTTGTCCACCAGAGTAGATGCAAAGAGCACACATGCCCTCTCTACGCTTCTCACAAAGAGCAGAGCACATCCTGACACTTGACATGCTGTCTTTTGGGGAAAAAAAGCCTGTTTCTCAGATGAAGAAATCATAATGTTATCTGCGAAGAATGAAAGTGTTAAAGAGCAGAGCGGAGAAACCCCACAGGGCTCCTAGTCTTAGAGCTGCAGCTGTTCTGACACCACCACAATACCTCCACTGTTTGTGTAACTATGTCCTGAAGCGCGAGCGGTGCTCCCCATCGGGGATCTGTCTAAAATAGACTGAGAGTCAACGGCAAAACAGCCATCCTCCCTCCTGCACGGAAACTGTACAATAGCTGGCTGTTGCCCTCAACTGTCCATCTGTCCTGCGCTGACCCAAAAGAGCAAAGACGTGGTAACATAAGAAACACTCGGGTGCCCTGGAGTCCAAAAGAAAGCTGCGAGTCTGAGGGTGGGGCACAAAAAAAAGTTCCACTTCCACTCAGACTGCAATGAATTATGGGAATGCGGGATACAAAGGCAGCAACCCATATTGTACGAGCCTTTTGTTGGAGCCGATCAAATCCAGGTTTAAAATACACCAGCAGAACATCTTAGTCTATGATGTATGTATAGCATGTTGGAGGAGAAGAGCTGGCATTGAGAAGCGGAAGGTTGTATCTACAGTATGTGCCGAAACACTTGCCAAAATAGCATCTACCCACCATTCACTTAAGCAGCTCTGCGTGTGAAACGGCAGGATTAACATGTATAATCAAGAAAACTAATAAGCTTTACAGTTGTACCCACTTCAACTCTAGAACATTTTCGGAATCTTTAAGTCAGCCATTGGCTAATTTGATGTGAATTTTCATCAAATAAAAATGTTATGCTAACATAATATACACATGAATGAAGTAAATTATATTAGTTGCATACAGGGCGATGTGATGAAGTGGTTAAGGAGCAGGGCTTGTAATCATAAAGTTGCATCTGGAGTCCCAGTGGGCACTATCCTTTCAACACCGAGCGTGCTACTCTCTATTTCCACAAATACTCAGCCGCATAAAAGGATAATATGTAAAATGTAAGCTATGTAAATCACGCCACATAAGGGCCTCTGCCAAAACAATGCACAAAATAATGTAATCACTGATGAAAAACCTAATCCTGCAAGCCATTCAAGGGCAGCTTCTCAACAGCTAATAGCAACAACGCGTGGATGACTGTTAATCTTAGACCGCTAGCTGAAAAACCCACACCTCTGGCTCACACTAACCGTTACTTGGGACTTGCCTTGGAGCATCATTCCAAACAAGATATGCCACAAACAGCCCAACGCACAGGAGAGATACTTTGTTTTTCATGATTGGACACCCTTAGAACATCTTCTGAATTCATTCCTGTGACCTCAAATACAGCAGATACCATCTGAACAGAAGCTGCATATACAATTAAATAGAGGAACATGAACTTATAGAAAGAACCTGATAAGATTCTGTTGAAATCTGAACGACAACAGGACAAGGCACAGAACGTCATACAAACTGAAGCTGTTATTAATCTCATTAGTGAATTCCATTGCTCATATGCTAAACTTTCCCCCTCCTGCTGGGCTTGTGGAAACCAGGGGCAAATAGGTGATACTGTTAGTTTTTCTACAAGTTTAACTACAAGACCTGCAAGGGTTAAATCACATTAAAATGGCATGTATGCCAGGGAACAGATCCCACCCTAATTAAATCTTTAACAATGATTTACCTACAAATACGCCGCCCCCCCCCTCCCAACAGCAGAACAGTATACCCAACAGGTTATTTACATAAGCAAGCTGCTCTTTTTAAATTCTAACGGCTTAGCTGTTAATTATCGCTGTGAGAGCAAACATGAACATCTGCATCTTTCCAGACATGGAGAAGAAGCTAACTGAGAGACAAGCAACAAGAGAGCACGAGAGAGGAAGGGAGGAAGGGAGAAAGGGAGAGCGGGAGGGAGGATGAGAGAAAAGGAGGGATGGGGAGAGAGGGAGAGAGATGGAGAATGAGAGGGAAAGAGATGGGAAGACAATCTGGATGGTGCGTTAGGTACCGCATGAACAATCTGTTACAAATCATTTCTGTAATTGTCCATGAGTGAAAGTGGCAGAAGTAGAGCCCGAATGGCCGTCAAGCTGTGGGTTGGGGTTGAAGGGGGTGAGCGATGAACTGGGGAATATAACTCGGTTCACAAAGCAGACAAACACAAGCCGATACTGCGTTTCCATCTGCTGCACTGCAATTAATATCTTTACTGTTCTGTCAGAGGAAAAAAAAAAATGTGTGCATTTATACTGCTACATAAAAAAAATTGTCTGTGCAATCCTTTCACAGTCCCATGGTCCTTATTAATGGATTAATTATTGGCATCCATTAAGTAGAAAATATAAATCCAAAGCCTTAAGCTAGAGAAAGAATTTTACATCCATCCAAAGATTTTTCAGAAGGATGGATTGAGAATACAGTACTACAATGAAGCCCTTGGGGCTAAGTGCCAGGAACAATAGTACTCGACTACTCAACCAAACTTAATACAAGTCGTCTCAGTAATTCTGCAGATTCACACGCATTATGTCAAATTCAACCTGCTGCTTCCTGGGCCCTGGTTTATGTGAGGAGTTTTGAGAAGTGACACGTCGGAGACGGCTTCTGCACAAGCCTCCGAGTGGAGCCCGCATGGAGAGTGACAGCTGACAGACGGCTAAAACAACGGTGAGCAGAGGCCGGGCAGGATGCAGAGAGCGCAGACACGGGGAGAAGCGCCCCAGAGCGCCGAAACACAATCAAACATGCAGAAAAACATTAAAAACACTGACACAGAGACACACAGATGGTTAAGGTAGGCATGAAACAAGAGGTGAGACCAAGAGGGAACACAGTGAAAAACAGAACTTACTGCGACACAAAGCCGAGACATAGAAACACAAAATACTGTAAACATGAGTTCAGACGGAGAAGGATGAGACACCGAGAGAAATGTATCAGACAAAGCTGAGACAGAGACACACAGACAGTTCATACAGACACAGGCACACACACACATTATTTTTCCTCAACTGACACTATAAAATGTATGAAGAAACAGCGAATTTGGATATGGATGGCTGACACTGACAGAACTTGTCATAACTGGATTAAGTCATCTCCCGACGGTCCATCCATATTCTTATTTTTAGAAAATGTCCAATGGTCTCAATGCCTTAGTCTTTCCTGCCCGACTATGTACTCGTTTTAGCCGCAACTGGAATTTAACAATGCACTACTGCCGAACTGCAGATGACCCGCAAACTTTCCCCAGCCGCTTTCCTCTAAATAAGAGAAAGTACTTAACCTCCTAACCTACGGCCAAGACAAAGCTGAGAAAAATAGCTAATTATATTCAATCCCTGATACTTGTGAATTCAGTGGTAAATCAAGTTTAATCTTTCAATACAATGTTTCAAACAAGCTAAAGTCTCCTGTATTTCAAATAATGAGATTTGTCATGCTTATTCACTGTTAAATATATTTCACTACTATACTGCACAGCTATGCAAAATAAGGTATTCCAAATAGATACTGTTTAAAGCAAATATTGCAAGTATAAAGAAATAATAATAATAATAATAATAATAATAATAAGACAAAAATGAACCTGACACACTGAATTCCGGAATAAATGTAATTTCTGTAAATTGTAATTAGCCTAAGCATTAGTTTAAGCAAGAAAGGATCCAAAAGATCCACCTTTGATTAATTGAGCCATTTTAACAGTAGTTTCCTATCATTTCCTATAAAGGCCACTTTCTGACAAGCCAAAAGGTACTGTGGCAGCAGCCAGAAGACTCAGTATCTACTTAACTTACCCACTTTCTTCAATATTTCAGACTTTGTAAAGTCTATCCAGTAGAAAACAACATTGCTTAATAGTACTTACATCTGAGTTCAAAGAAGGACAGTCATGTAATGGGTTGTAAAAAAAAGTAATAATTAGTTTGAAAATACAGTGAATCTATATATATAGTATAACCCCAAAGGAATTTGTGAATAATTTGACACATTCACACGTGCAACCTGGGTAACTAGACTAGGGTCATAGCATGTCAGTCAGCCATTCCCAGCAATTAAACACCTCCCACTGAGACTAGACATCACTCAGAATCCTCATTAACCCCTCTGACCAACCACCATCCCTGACACCGCAAACACCCCGGCGCAACAGCCAATCGCTGAGCAGATTTCCTTTGTCGACGCCTACACAGTGACAGAATATTGAATAGTAGGTGAGAGGCTGTCTGAGAATCCTGAAATGCATTCACGTCTTCACCCACATCCTAGTGGCCAGACAGGAAGGAGTCCTGACTGTCAAAGATCTTCACAAAAAAACAAAAGCCAAGATTCCCAACAAATTAGGTGCTATGTGCAGCAGGGCTGATCAAATTAGGTCACAGTACGGCCGCTCTGGAACATCATATAAAGAATGAGAAAAGTAATTGAATCTGTGAAGAATTGTCATTTATTACAACTGAAGGAGTATCTCAAAACCTCACCTTAAAGCTTGTTATCAGTATTTTTGGTGCTCTCTTTCAAATTTTCTTCTCACTTGTGTGATTTGTATATGCGGAGAAACGGATAATTATGTGTTTGAATTTAGCAATTATGCCTCTCTATCAAGGTGAAACATTTTGATGATCATCAGTTCTCTGGTAATAAAATGCTAAACACAAGGGGCAACTACACAACATGAATATTAAACGGAAGTAAACATTACATCCCTTCCATTTAAGTGGGCCACGTCTTTATGAAACGCAATCAATCACAGTGCGGCGAGGATCTCGTTTGCCTGAATTAACAACGTTTTTCCTTTAATGCTGGGGCCAATCTCCAATGACACACACTTTGGCACGAGAAAACAGGCTGCGTCGGAAACTCGCTGAAGGATCTCGGCATGAGGAGGAGATGCGAAGCGGTGGAGGAGAGGGAGGGGAGGCGCACTTTCACATAAAATATGTGTGGAGGGTGGGGGGGGGGGTGCTGAGCCTCGAGGAGCAGATGAAGGGGGGGCGGGGGGAGGGGGGGGGGGGACACACTGCCAAAATCTCTCGGCTGGGTGGGGAAGGACAGGAGCCTGGAGCAGTGTGAAGAAGCCTGCGCTGGGGAGGCTGCTCCCCTCAATCACGGTCTCCATGCCCGCATTGACACGTCCCAGACGCTCCGCGCCAGAGGAAAATCACCGCTGACAGGGCCTCACAAACTTTCCCTGCCATTTAAAAAGACTTACTCCCACACTTTTGTCACATGAGTTTATTGCTTAAGATGCACAGAGAAAACCAAGAGAATCCTCACCCTGGGATTCAAGCGTGCGCGTGCGAGGGAGAATTTACAAATGCTTTGAACCTCAGCGCGGCGAGAAAATTCGCTTTTGAGCAAATTAAATGCTCAAATTGGGTTCGGCGGTGGTGAAACAGTCAATATTGAACTTGATAAACCGACGCTTCAAACTGAGCTGCTGAAACGAGGCGCAGCCATGGTGTGGAGAGAGAACCGATTCAAGATATTTCAAATCCTGTGAGGATGATGACTAAGTTGATATTTTTATTCTGTAATTATGTAACAATACAGAAACCACAAGTGTGAAGTACATAGGGAAATACAATCCCCCTAACCCCCCCAAAGTGTTTTTGCACCATTCTGTCCTTATGCTTTACCATACATTATGTCTCTGCCAAATGAGTGTTTTTAATTTGGGCTCTTAAAGGCTCTGTTGATAAATGACTGGGGCACTGTTCAGACCCATTGACACAGCTGAGGTCTTGGGAGCAGTGACCTTCCTCTTCAATGTTAAAACACTTGCAGGTAACGTTGACCTCCATTTGGGCTCAGCAGATGGTGTCAGATGATGTGTCAGTTGAGTTCTGTGTCCGTGGCCTGGACGTTTGCATAAACAGGGCTCTTGCATAGTGTGGCTGGCGAGCAGAGACCAACGCAGTGGGCTGAGTACTTACCGCGATGTCGGCGACCAGCCAGTGCCTCCAGTGGGCACGGGTGGGACTGCAGCGGCTTGGAGCATCTGGGTCCACCATCATCAGAACATACCTCTTCCCCTGACAACCGGGAAAAAGCGCACCATTACAACCGTGAAAGCTTTTCTGTCAATGGTCAACATAATCACCAGCGGCCATTTCAGACAGAAATCAATGGAGGCCCTTAGCTTTTAATATGAACGAGAGCAGTACGCCTTATAGCAGTTTATTTGTATTTTAGCGTAAAGTCACAGTGTAACACGCATTACGGAGGGCTGCATTCATTATCCGCTGAAACCTTACTCGCAGTGAGATATTTTCAGACACTTAGATTCCAGCTCTTCGGAACATCTTTCCTCCCTCAATCTGTCAGCAAATTTCTCTTTCGCAAAACAATCCTCAATAAAGATTCTGCCCCAGTCATTGGGCTCAATGACAATAACTTGCCAGCTTAATTGCACAAAATATCCCTTTCTGTCTGTCTCTTAAAGTTGGAGAATTATGGGAGCAGATTGAATTATTGCAAGAGCACATTTGCCATCTCTGGTTCCCTGCCCGAAATCTGCCAGACCATATGATGGTTCTTATTTTACACACTTTCCAAACCAACAGAGATGTCAATCACAGCCATCCAGCTCTGATGGGGCCTCTGTACAGTCATGAAGCAAACATTTCAAATGCACCGAGATGACAGCACTTCACAGAGCGGCAGTATTAAGAAAGAAAACTCCAGAAAAACACACAGTGCATGATGTGCCCCGTTCTTTGGAAGGACGAGAACACCATCACAACCATCTCTAGAAATCAGCATACCCACACACACAGGGTGTAAAAATATAGGCACGCACGCCATGGGCGACGGCTCGCGATTGGATCACGCCTTTCACGCCTCCTTAAATTTAATGGCTGTCACAGGTGCGAGTGAAAATGTGTCTAAATCTATGGACCCTTTGTCCTCTACAATACCGTCTCTGTCCCCCACCCCACCTTCTCAGCTACATTACCAATTCCCCAATCAACTTTTGGACTTAATCCCGCTTTATTGTGTCTTGCTATGAGAAAAGAGCGCATTAAAAATTGAGAGTGATCACTCTGGCTGCTGGAGTCTATCAGCAAGGGCTTCCCATATCATTATCCAGCACGTCAAGGTGGAAATCAAAATGGCTGCTCTGCACAGTGTGTACGGTATTAGCACTAGATTTATTAGCCTCTTTGTTTGATTAGCTTGCCTGTGCTCTCCTGAGAAGCTTACTGGGCTCTTATGAGCCCTGTGCATCATCGCAGGCTGCAATATGGAGCACGTAAATAAAAGCAAACTCTGCGGTTTACATTTTCACGGGAGCTGCGGGATACCCAGCCTACCTGATGAGCAGCATTAAACCAAAACAGCAATAAGCCTAATAATCGGATAATGCTAAACTGTGTTTGACAGTGCCTCCGAGTGATTCCCCAAACAGGGGAGCAACCGCACCTCTCCCACAGCCTGTCAAGTGGGGGTAACTGTCCCTCATTTACCCCCCCGGGCCAGATTACATGCCAGACTGCCTGCATGCCTGTCCCTCGTTTGATTGCTGTAATCCTCGGTTTTCCTCGTTGGAAGTACCATTTTACAGGGGCCGTCTGCCTCTCTGCGACAGTACGTCAGCGCAGATGTGACCACGGTCACAGTTACGGTTATGCACCTGTGACCATAGATGAACCACTACCTGTTCAGTCAAATAAAGGGTCTCCTGACCGTGATGCTTACCATATGGATCCCTGCAGGGCGGTGAACTAGACTGTGTGGTGGGAAGCTACAACTCTTTCCCGAGCGCACTTTGTGACTCTCCAAAAAGCATGAGTATGTCTGCTACATCATGTCCCCAGTTACAAAAGGTGGCTTTTAATACGAGGTCTTGTGCTACTTCAGAGGTCCACATTTCAGTGACTGCAATAAATGGTACTGACTAATGTCTCTCTGAGCATTATTTTAATGGAGTCAAAAGTCACTAAAGTAGCAACGGATATATTCACCGGCTTGCCCCCAATTTACAGAATACATTATTGACTGTGCTGTGGTACCCAGAGGGCACCTAGGATTCTCCTTTCAAAAAATACAAAACCCTACAAAAGTGTGGTTGAACACACGAAGCAATTAAAATCAGTCTTATAAAGACCAACTACTTGAGAGTGCTTGGTAAAACTTCCACTGAATGTCCTTTTCTAATACTTATTTAATCATCACAGGAAATGCAAAAACAATTTTAAGCTCCCAGTGATATTCAAATGCAAGATAATAATGGCAAGGTGAACTGCTGATTGTGAAGGCTGCCAAACTCCACAAAAAAGGAATTCAGACAAATTTAGCCTCTGTGGTGCTTTCAGAGTCTGTCGTTCTGGGTCAGCTTATGAATATGAATGAATGGATACTTTAATTATCCTTGCGGAAATGTGTTTCACGCATGCATGTGTATGTGTGTGTGTGTGTGTGCATGTGCGTGTTAGCCATCATGTATTAGAGCATGTCTGTGTTAGCAGGTGGATTTGTGAGTGAGAGTGCACGTATGAGAGGATGTATGCCTTATTAGGTGTGAGTATATGTGTGTGGGTGAGCAAACATGTATGAGAGCATGTGTGTGTTAGCAGGTGCGCACGTGTGTGTGTGTGTGTGAGCGAGCATGTATGAGAGCATGTGTGTGTTAGCAGGAGTGTGTGTATGTGTGTGTGTGCGTGCATGGGTACGTATGCGAGCATGTGTGTATTAGCAGGTGTGTGTGTGTGTGTGTGTGTGTGTGTGCGCGCGCGTGCAGGTACGCACGCAAGCATTTGTGTGTTAGCAGGTGCGTGTGCATATATACCTATAAAGGAGATGTCTAACCCAGCTGGCATTACCTGCAGAAGAAGGGACCTGCACTTCACACGCTGTGGTACGGTGCGCTCTCGTACAAGCACACATTTACTTCCATCTGTCAGAGTGCAGGGTAATTGCAGATAGATATGCATGAGACACAGGCTCCGGGGAGCAAGACGCATATTCTTATCTGTTATAATGTCATTCAATTTTATGGACACATTTTTTTAACTGAAAAGCACAGTCAACGAACATTAGACAAAAGC
The DNA here is from genome assembly GCF_963514075.1 of Conger conger. Lineage (NCBI taxonomy): Eukaryota > Metazoa > Chordata > Actinopteri > Anguilliformes > Congridae > Conger > Conger conger. Next base: position 25,965,192 of record NC_083770.1, read on the forward strand.
CAAAGGAAATACACTACATACTAGTAAATGATAAGGGTAAAAATGTTTAAAACTGATTAACATTAAAAGAGGTTATTCTCTCTAATGGCTGTGGGCCTTGTGTAACTGAACTGAAGAGGCCATGTGTAAAAATGAATTTAAACCTCTACCTCAGTGCTAATCACCCAGATATGCCTGTTTGCCACTACTTTACACATCGTACAGAAATGCATATGCACTCAAACACACTCATGCCTGCATGCTCCCTCGCTTTGTCTCTCTCGCTCCCTCACACAAACACCACACACACACACGCACACACCACACACACATACACACACACACACTAATCAGCCTCATTAACTTGCCAGCATTCCCACCCCAGAGCCGATCCATAACTTCAAATGCCCCTGACCTCTCTTCTTTGATGGGGACCTCCCCCAGTGCATTGATTCCTGTGGATGGGGGAGGGGTGTGTGTGTGTGTGAGCATGTGAGTGCATGTGTGTGTGTGTGTGCGTGCGATGGGGGGCAGGTACACAAACAGGGCCGTGTAATCCACACAATGCAGCCAGCTCCACACTCATGCAGTGCCAATGGAGTATGTGTGACTGACAGTTCTGCACTCCTCCCCTGCCCCCTACAGTCAGTCACATCCTGGGGGGGGGTATAGGGGTGTACTCTGATTGGCCCTCCCTGCTGACACCACTGGGGTCAAGAGACACCACCGCTATTACCTGCCAGTGCTGTTTACAAACTCCAACACCTCATTTCACATGCAGCTCCCAACATTAGCACATCTCATACTCAAAAATGAAGCAGTTATAGGCATAACACCACACACAGCTTTCATGAGGGCGCTAGGCATGAGGAGTCATTGATGATGATAATATTTTGCATAATTTTTACATTCTTCTGGTGTCAGTTTTGTTATTTTATTGAGCACTTCACTGTTTTTGGTAGTAAAGAGGCCCCAGGAGGTGATGTAGGTGACAGCAAGCCGCCAGGAGCGCTGAGACTCAGAGAACCCCGACCGGGGCTGTTAAAGCCAGCGGTGTGTGGGCCCTGGAGCGCTGAGACTCAGAGAAACCATCATGCTGTGGCGCGCAGCTCCACCGGGGCCGTTAAAGCCAGCCGTGTGTGGGCCCTGGAGCGCTGAGACTCAGAGAAGCCATCGCGCTGTGGTGCGCAGCTCGACCGGGGCTGTTAAAGCCAGCCGTGTGTGGGCCCTGGAGCGCTGAGACTCAGAGAAGCCATCGCCCTGGAGCGCTGAGACTCAGAGAAGCCATCGCGCTGTGGTGCGCAGCTCGACCGGGGCTGTTAAAGCCAGCCGTGTGTGGGCCCGGGGGCGGGAGATTGAGCCTGGAGTCTCCCGGGATTAACCTCCCACTGTCGATCCGTGCTCCGAGCAAAACGCCCCGTTGGGAATTGTTATTAGGCGGCGGGACAGGGTAATTACCCCAGCGAGAGCTCCTTTTGGGGGAGTCCGGCTGGGATAACACCTCAGCTGTGCTCTCCATGGGCAGCAACATTTAACCCCCTGCTGAAAGAGCTCCAATTTGCACGGTGGAGTTATGTGAGCAAGAGACACAATGGCTAAAAACAAGAATCTCAACACATATTTTTTTTTTATATTTCATTTTCATTTAAATTTATTTATTTTACAAAAATGTATTTCTGTAAAATAAGACACAAATTTAGCAAATGAGGTGAGAATTATTCCAAGATTTGCCAATGTGGTAAGAAAGAAAAGATAATATATTTTAAAAATGTAACTTTTTAAGCCACTAGACTAAACTAAACCTGATGCTGCTGTTAGTTATGATTGTAGATGGACCAGACAAACCTCCACATCGAGTAGAGTTAAAGTGCGGAGTGAAATGCAAATAACTCCAATGCCGCTCCTTTCAACACACCTGTGTACCTGAGAGTGTGAAAAGAACAGGACTATAAATGTGCTTAAAGCTTTAAATGATTTTCAAAATGCCTGCGAAGAAAGCAGTGAAGATGGAATCACACCTGCTAATTTTTATTTGGCAAGTGCTTCGGACAAAAATCTCACAATAACAAAGAGAAGACTCCAGGGAGCCACAGACTGCACAAATCAAATTTCTAAATGTGAAAAATAAATTAATATATTTGGTAGTTGATGGTTGTTTTGCCACAATAAAAAGGGTGATTCTGTACATGTACATTCTGTATATGTGTATGGGAGAGTCATACATCATAAAGAAACATCTCTGAAGAACATCATACATCTCTGAAGAACAGTGTTATGGGCATCACTGCTGAAATACACCAATGTGTTGAGGGAATAATCAGGAAAAACGGAAAAAAAACGGAAAAAACTGTAATAGTAAAAAGGAGAAAATTTACAGCCCCCCCCCCCCCCCCCCCAAACGGGCAGGCATTGTGCTGGGACTGCTCTTGTAAATACAACATCTCAATGGGGGCCCCTGACCGAGGCACTAAATCCAGGGCCCTCTCTCCCATGAAAGCGCATCGATTTGGCACGTTCTCCCGGCATGGTGTCCCGAGATACAGCCTGAGGACAATGTGCCGGGCAGCCAGGTCAACGAGGCGACCCGCGTCACTGCAACCCCTTATCTCTGGACAGGAGCCACCGTCTGGCCCACACAATCACACAGGGCAGGGCGTACAGGACTCCCCCAGCCCCCATTTTAAAACTAAGGATCCCCCTTAAACATGGGGTAGGATTTGGGTACCACAACCACACTCCTCAACCAACCTGTCTTTCAAAGGGTGGGAGAGCAAGCAGTGGATATTGTGCATCTCAACTGCCGTGTTTGAATTGTGCTTCACCGACAGTTGTACAGCCGTGTTCTGCACTGTTATGCTGGTACGTGGGGCCACTTGCCCATACCATAAATTTTACATGTGACACACAGATTCACATTGACCAGAATGTATGCTTTGGCAGTCTCAGAACATCAAATGCTTCCGAATATGTCCGCCGTATATTCTGGTTTGGAAGTACGCCCTCAGCCTAGTCTACCCTTTGATAGTTGTCACCTCTTTGTGAATCTATTCCATGGTGTTGACAATATGAAGGGGAGCAAAGGTTCTCTTAGAAACACCATGAAAATGCAGAGGTATTTGCAACACAGAAGACTGAGTGGAACAAAGAGGAAGGAGGCAGCCGTTTCTGAAGGTGAGCCTTACCTCTGTGTGAACTTCGCCGGGGCTAAGAATCAGAGGCTTGCTAAACTGCGGTGCTGGTTGAGCAATGGCATCGACGGCTGGGCCGCCCGAGCGATCGGCTCTCTGATGACAACGAACGGGCGAGGGGGGGGAAGCCCCTCTGTGAGTTTACAAGTTCACGCGTTACCCCCTGACCCCACACCAAACCTAGTTGTTCATGGAGCTGCCTGTTAATACGGCCCCTGCCTTCATCCTCTGTTCTTCGCTCTCCTTTGTAGGGGGGCCCCAACCGTTCCTCTGCCCGCCCGCTAACCCGTTCAGCAGTGGGGGGGGGGGGGGGGGGGGGCGCAAAAAGCAGCGGCGTTTCATTAAACGGTCAACTGTACTCGCCGCTCACCCGGAGCAAAGCAATAAATCGATCCCAAATCCCTCGTTAAGCAGCAAAAACACTTGAACTCATTTGGTAATTACCAGGTATCTGTGTTGTGATTACGAGACGGAGACAGCTTAGCAATATCGACTGCGGCTTAGAGCAAGGTTGGCTAATCGATGCCTAAATGAACAGAGATCTTCCCCTTAAAACTGACCAGGATATGAATTCTGAGCTAATTCCAGACCCGAATCCATTTCAAATGTTCTTTTGGTTACTTTATCTCAACAATGATCAAGTCCTTGAAGGTCTTTCCTCACTCGCCTTTGAGTCGGCCGTGGGCAAGCAAGATACTCTTTCATTCTTTCATGTCCAATGACACTGTTTAGAGAGATAAACAGAATTTGTGGACATTACAGACAGTTTACATCCCAAGATTAGCATCACTCTAAACTGCCCATCACTCTGGTGTCCATTATGCAGGGCGTTAAGTTAAGGAGCGGAAACGAAGAGCAGACGGAAGGCCAATCACAGCGCAGCCGGACGCGGAGAGATAAAGAGGACACTCAGAGAGGTTCTGCGGACCTCACAGGGAGGCGAGTGGAATTCTGTGGGTGGAGGAGAGGGAGAGAGGAGAAAGAAGGGGTTAACCGTGGTCCCGTCCGGCACGTCTGCGCAGGGGCAAGGGACGTGGTCTGTCCCACGGGAGGGAGCTGGGGGGTGGGGGGTCAGGGGTCGGCGCGGCAGCAGTAATTGAATCCTGTCTGCGGAGCGGTGGAGACGGAAGGTCCAGAGATTAGAGGGATGGAGGGGAGACGGCAGGCGTGCTGTCCTGACTCCGCCTGCGGCCGAGCACCACCCTGGAGGGGGGGTCACCGGATTGAGACTGGAGCAGTATTCCTCTCATTAGGAACATACCCCCCCTCCACCCCACCACCTCGCCAAAAAAAAAAGGCTTCATACCCCACCTCATCCCACCTCTGTGTGACCAGTGGCCCACTGCCTCTCTCCCTGCCAGGCCCAAAGGGCAGGGCACTCATCAGTCTAAGAGGAATTGGCTACAGGAAACCATTCTGACAACAAGTCACCTGACCGTCATTCCATCACAGTGTCATCTGTTCACATCACCTGCGTTTTTCCCTGGTGCTGCCGGCTCGGAACCTTAAACAGGCTGTGGTACTAGCCCAGTTTCTACAGAAAACTCAATAATGTTCTACAGAACTTGAGGCCTGATCACCTGATTTAATGATCTCATGCATTATACTGTGATAAATGTGGTCAAGTGTACACGCGTCGTTCTGGTTCTGTAATCACGGCTGTTGTTTCACACCGAGTTTTCTCTGCGTTCGGAACCGAGGGAAGGTATGGAAAAAACACCCGTACCAGGAGAAAAACGACCTGCTGATTAAGCACAAATTGAGCGAAATGCAGGTTCACCACAGAACCCCGCTATGGAAGCAGAATGTCATTATGCTAATTCGGCGAAAGGAGTGGATGACATGCGCGACGTCCATCGGCACTCGACGTGGCGGAGTACAATGTGCTTCCTGCGCTCTCAGCGCTATTAGAAGACACAGCCCCCCCCCCCCCCCATTAGCCGCTCAACGAGTCTTTTAAAGCATCGGCGAATTAGCTTCCATTTAGAAAATAATAACTCCCACAAGAGAAGTAAGGGTTCGTAACAAGATAAATCTGCATTCCTCACTGCAGGTAAAACTGCAACGCCCGAGCTCACCTGAACAGATGAGTCATGTTGGGATTGACACGGTCACAGAGGAAAACACTCTGCACGGTGCAGTGCACAGGACTTTAATTCCAGCTACTGTGGTGCTCCTGCACTGAGACCCGCCTGCTACCTCCAGTCCTGCCTATTTTTATCTCTGCCTCCCACCCACACAGTGTGGAGCAGCTTCATAGGCCATGGGCACCACCACATCACGCGGTCCAAACCGCAACCACATGACCTCAACCACACCACTATGTGGCTGAAACCAGTCAAACAAATCTGACCTTATCCAGGCAACTATGGGGTCAAAACCAGTGACCCATACACATAACCAGGGCACAATACTTTCTAAAACATGGAATCCCATGACAATATGACAACCATAAAGGACAAGAGAGCCAGTATAGCCCTAACCTGGCTGCTCTCTGGTCCAAATCCTCCCCGCACCCCTCCAATCAGAGAATAAATACACCACAGTTCCCATTGTACCCTAGATTACCGCATCCCATTCCAGTGCCTTCACTGCAGCAGCCTAATGTGCAGTTCCACTCAGCCATGCCGAAGCAGGCCAGAGGCATTGTGGGTGAGGAGCACTGGTGCCACACAGCGAGAAACAGCAGCAGTAGCCCTCTCTGGGAAAGTTCTGCCAGGGTAACTTGACTGCACACCTGAACCACACGCCGCCCGCGGCTTCAGCTCACCATGCCTGTACTAGCTCAATGATCCGCTGCACTCGCAATACCCTACAGACTGCGACTCACATTTTCTTTATTGTTCCATATAATATGGAGGCAAGTATAGCAGTTCATAGCGCTTAGATATCGGTAGTTGATGGAGGGAGCGATGTTTCCCTGTTTGTATGAGGGTGGAGGGGTGTGTGGGATTTGTAGAAGCCCTGAGTGCGATTCCAGCATCTCTCTCTCTCTCTCTCTCTCTCTCTCTATGTGGAGAACACTTTCGGCACCGTGTGCTTGCGAACAGAGCCATGCTCATGTTAAGCTTGTTAGTCACCCTGGATGCGATCTTGTTAGCTGTGGTTTTCAACACTTTCTAGTGGTGGCTTTACACATATACACCTACTCACAACCATGAACACAGTCGCAGACGCACAAAGACACACGCATAGGAACGCAGGCACGCACGCACACACACACACACACACACAGACACACACATACATACACAAAACATACACAGTCCCAGGATTGGTGTTTGTGTATTCCTGGGACAGGGTGTGTATAGCCAATCTAACAGTTGCAGGAGTCTGGATACGAACACACACACACATACGCACGCGCGCAGCCGCACACAAAGAGAGAGACACATAAAAACAGAATTCTGAACGAAGAGGAGAGCAACTCTTGTAATTCTGGAAGGCAGTGCTTTTTTCCCTGCTTTGTACATTGCTGGGTATTAATATATCAAATACATATATGATTAAAACATGTATCAATCACCACAAGGGACTGATATCTGTTCTGGTCTGATATGCATTACACCTCATTAGACGTGTAGACTGGTAGTATCGCCATTTGCTTTGGGGTTGCGCGTGAGATCCACATTCAAGGTGAAAGCCATGCTAATTGTTTCTGTATCTTTAATCAAAATGAAAACCGCGAGCGTTTGCCAAAACTCAGAGCCTGGACAGTGCCAACTTCTGCAGCAATTTAATTGGAAACACAAGTATATTCTAAGGCAGCAAGCTGTTCTCCTCTTCCTTCCAAAAGTCACACAATATCGAGAAAGATTATTTTTTCAAAGCTATAAACGCCTGAAGACAATTAAACAAGGTCTGTGAGAGCCATCTGATATTCAACCCTTTGAGAAGGATATTCTAAATATAAACACATATTGGAAATGGGATTTTAGTTTGACTTCAGGCAGCTATATGGTTTCCATGGAAACCCTTTTTTGTTTGTGATAATGACTGGGGGAGGGAGATGGAATGGCACATTGTCTTGAGAAGTCTACCTCCAGACATTTACATCGCCATTGCTGTATAATGCGAGGTCTTCACTACGGATCCACCGTGTCAATTCATTCCCCCCCCACCCCCCCACCCCCTGCGTTGGCCCCATTTCTGCAGCAACATATGCAGCGCTTAATGGCAGAAAGGCATCTTCAGCTCCAGCATTGTCCCACCGAAATGTGCTCTGTTTCCAAGTCTGTAAAAGCCCTGAAGAAACGTATACAACCTGATAAATGCATCACAAAATATTAATTTAATATGTACTAGAGTATGTGTGCTATCAAGAGACAGTAATATGTTTTGCATCCAATTTGTGCTGAAAATAGATATATATGATGATTCCTTCATAATGATGGACAGTTTGTGTGCTGGGGCTAAATCAATGGTAATGCAGTACTTAATAGATTCTTCCATTGACAGCATGTCATGACCTCAAGTACAGCTTCTGACCTCGAAGGCTGAAAATCAGGACCTCGCCACCTCCTTATAAAAATACAGCCAGACCCCCCCACCCCAGACCAAAATCTGCCTTGGAGTTCTGCCCGGCAATGATTGCCCCTTCTATGTGAATATCAGGGCAATCACCAACCCCAAAAAACGTCAATCTCAACAAGTATTTTAATTTTATACTGAGAGTTAAATCTTATTTATTTTACTCCTTTGCTAAATAAGACAAAAATATTGCCAATGAGTCAAGACAGTTCAATATCAGCCATTGCGGTAAGAAAAGTTTACTTGTCAAGAAAACAGTAACTTTAAACAAGCTAATATTTTCTACCTGAGAAATAAAAGATCTTAAGTCTTATCACAAGACTAAAACACTTGTTAAGCATTTTCCATAGTGTAGAATCTGTCCTTAATGGGTCATCTGGGGACGACATGGCTCAGGCAGTAAGAGCAGTTGTCTGGCAGTCGGAGGGTTGCCGGTTCGATCCCCCGCCCGGGCTGTGTCGAAGTGTCCCTGAGCAGGACACCTAACCCCCAAATGCTCCTGACGAGCTGGTCGGTGCCTTGCATGGCAGCCAATCGCTGTCAGTGTGTGAGTGTGTGTATGAATGGGTGAATGGAGAAGCATCAATTGTACAGCGCTTTGGATAAAGGCGCTATATAAATGCCAACCATTTACCATTTATCTGACCTTGCAATTCAAGTCCACCAAGAGCTTGAACCCTCCAGCCAGACTGGCCTTCTCCCTCCCCCGATTCTGGGCCCTCCCCCTTTCCCCTCCAATTGGCTACAAATTCCACTGTGGGAAGAAAAAAAGCTCTAGTTCTGGCAATCTGCATCCTCATCCACACTGTTCCTCAAAACCCCCATCTTCTCACCGCCCCTCTTTTATTCAAACATGGCGCTCACAATCACAATCACTCATTTATTCGAACTGAATTCAGGTTCTCCTGAATGCTGTCCAAACTGTATGACTGACTGGATTAGGGCTTCATCTGGATTTGACTTTTGGCTCAATTTCACATTTACATTCTTGATGAAATTGTGAAATATGCTAGTTATTGAGAATTGTCACCAGTTTTCCCCTTACACTATTGAAAGTTACTGTATTGTCAGAACATTCTTCTTCCTCACCTTCTCATCATCATCATTATTATGATTATGATGATGATGATGATTATTATGATTATTATTATTATCATAGCAGCAGGTAGTGAAAACAGTATTTCAGTACCCTGCCTTGCTCCAGGGAGATGAGCGGTTAACAGTAAAAGTTTGCAGAAGTAAATGAAAAGTAACCTGTGTGGCGAGTGTAACACCAGAGACAGACACAGATTCACTGGAGGCCGCGTTCCCAGACAAGGGGATATTTGTGTGCTGACGGGCTCCCGACTGCGCGACGGTGACACCTCTCCTGTCTGCCCATCACAGCTGTCACGCGTGTTCCCCGGCACCGCGTGTATCGCCAGGGAGGACAGCCTCCACTTCTTTCCTTCACGTTCCATCACCGTTAATTACGGCTGCTGATGTTCGTACGTTGCCAGAGCGTAATTGGGTGTCACATTCCTGCGTTTGCACTAGGCTTTACTCATGACTGTGGGGGAAGATGCCACCGGTGCCACTGACGCCATTGGCACCCGGGCCGCTCTCGCCGTGGATCAGCGCGAGGGAGCCGCCGCCGCGCGGCCACCCCGGCTGGACCGGGACCAGGCTGCCGGTGGGAGGGCAGTTCCCAGAGTTCCCAGTGCCAGCTCGGGAAGCTGCGGCGTCTGCGGCTCTCTCCGTTCTGTGGGGGCAGTCGGGTGTTGGAGACGGCCGCGCGACGGCCCACCAGTCTGACGAGCGGAGCCCCGTCAGCGCTGGAGGTGCCAAGCCAGCCTCGCTGGTGTCAGCAGCATCACAGGTCAGGAGGAAAAGGAAAGGTGTTCGTGCCTCAAGTGAGTTTTTTTAATTGTGGGGCAGCAGGGATTGAGTGCATATGCACGAAGATCCACACTGAACCGAATCAAAATCCACAACGCACCCGCTTTCACTGTCTTTTTTTAAATTTTTTTACTGTTTTTATATAATTTCGCTTCCAACAGGCTTCCAAAAACAGGAATTTCTCTGTGAAGAATTTAAAAATAAATAAGAAAATGTAATGCTTCACAGAGCACAACAGACTAAGTGGTCTGTGGCATAGGCAGTTAAGACATAGGAACTAAACGTCAACTGGCGACAGTGATCTCTAGCAACATAAACATTGTACAGAATATGTACGAATGCATGGATTCGAGAATCCTGTGCAATTTGTGAGCGTGACAGTTGTGAACGTGCCAATACTGTACACCTGCAAAGCCGTAGGAGTCGGTGTGAGCATGCATATGTGTCACTTCTTGGTGTTAGAAATAGTTGAGGCATAAAAATATTAAGCTTAGGCCTACGTCTTTCATCGCATTTAATAAATAAATTAAGACAAAAAAAGAAATTGGACAAAGAAGGCCACAGCACTGCTCAAGGAGTACTTGGATGACCTTCTCTTTTCCCCAGCAAATAATGATTAGTCTTGTTAAGTTAGCTTGGTGGGGTTCAAAACCCACCCTTTGAAGTAGAAAGTCAATGCATTATCAGTTCACAGTCTACCTTAAATAACAAAGGCAGTGTCATCTTTAACCCTTTCATTCTTGCTGTTCCATCACCAGTCCCGATTTCCACATGGGATTCACGTCCGGGCAGCCTGTGGCTTCGTTGGGAATTACACGGACAAACAGCGGATGGCAATACAGGGAAGCTTTGCAGGAGCATCAGCCCACAGCTAGCGCCCTACCACACTGCTGTGTATTACACGCGGAGCGTGAACTGTATCCACAGGCAGACCAACCGCTTTCCTCTTAAGACTAGCTGCTTGCTGTGGGGCCACCATGCCCCTGAGTCCATTATTTGAGTGCCTGCACAGATAGCTTTCCATTCCAGTAACGGAGTGATAATAGGCTTGTCACGGTGCTATCAAAAAAATTATGATTCCGATCGAAGGAAAGTTACGCCGCGTTCGACTGAAGTGCCACAGACCCACTGTATGGACCTGGCAGCTGAGAGCAGGCAGAGCTGGGTTCTGAGCTGAAAGGGTTACATTCACATCCAGGCTGAACTAAATTCTTCAATACACACAGAGCCCCAAATCCTGTTGAGCTGAGCTGAGCAGAGATACCCTACATGCTACTAGCCCTCCAAGGCACAATTAGGATTTCACGGGAGGAAGAAATCCACATTCCTGCACACATAAAACCCCTTTCTTCTTCTTCCCTACAATCTCAACTTTTTTCTCTATGAAGAACCTGGAGCGGCATTCGATGGGATTTGGGAAGGGGGGGAGAAAAAACAAAACCAAAATATTTTTTTTAGACTGTGAGCCACTTTTGGCAAGAGATGCGTGGCTAAGTGAAAAAGCTTAGGTATTTCACATCCTTTCAGTTTCAATCAATTTCTTCAATTTTATGTGCCATGAAAAGAAAGGACCAGTTGGTGGTGCAGTTTGTTTGAAGTGTTTGCACTGAGCAGTGCTATATTGACAGAGCCTGGATCCCACATTTAAGGTACTGCGCTCCCTTTCCATCTTTAAATGGTAGAAAAACGGTCAGCACTTCATCTGTACTTTCACAGGCATTGTGAAAGCCTCTGATATTGCAATTTAGTCCTGGAACGACATGGATGGAAAAGATTGTCCAAAGTGGCTTTCACTCAGGACAAAATGTGATTGAGAGAAATTGGAAGAGCAAAATGGCTGACATTTTTGAAGAAAAAAAAAAATACACTGAGGGAGAAAGCCCAGTTTTTTAAACCAATTTTCACTCGCAAAATAATATATAACCTTAATCAATCTGCTCAGCACTGTTTTAATACAGATACAAGACCAGAACAACCAAAGAATATCAACATTTAATGTACTGCATATTGAGGGTAATAAATTCTCTTACTTCTGCTTAATTTGCACATTCTTCTCAGCAGAACAAACAGTCTGCAGAGGCCGAATTTCTCTGATATGCTCAATGACTGTAATGCCTCCTGCAACTAAAAAGCTAACTGTGCTTATTAAGTACAATCATTTTGAGTCTCCATGTTGGGGGGGCAGAGAAAAATAGCAGCTAAACTGGCACTGGAAATTAAAAAGGCCTAATCTCTTCATCAGTTAACGCTTGAGGTGACAAAGACTACAAGAGACTGTGATTTCAAAGACATTTTAAATAATGCAGAACGAAATATCAAGCAAATGCCTCATTGCATCACCATTGTAATTATTAGGGCAGCATGCAACACAATGCACATTTTGAAGACATTGGTACATTTTAAAGTGATCAATGTGAACTGTTAAATCTCAGGCCACTAAACGTATGAAAGACGCACCCGGGATGTCACTGAATGCGCCTCTGATCAGTAATTATGTAATCATGCTAATTGGAAAGAGCCAGGGCCCAGGGCCCAGAGGAAAGATCATAGCACATAAGGACTCTGATTGTGGATCAGTTACTGAGTTTGACTCTGACATTTCTGTCGCCTGGCCAGAGAAGCTGGGATCTCAGACAACACATTGTAGCTGTCATCACCAATATAAGCACAGCTCTTCGTACTGTCTGTTGGAAAAGGTTAATAACATCTTTTTCTGAAGAAACAGCCAATCCTGTTGACAGACAGAGGCCAGCCAGCATATCTTTAAACATTCTGACAGTGATTGTGTCGCCTTTTTTATTATAAAAGTCTAATTATTTATTTAATCAAAAATGGCCAAATTACTGGGCCCGTGATAGTGCGACTGACAGGAAGTAGCTGTGGTGTGCACTGGCCCTGAGCATATGTGGGTTCCACTGTGGTATTAGAATAACAACAACGAGAGCTATGAGCAGAGAATGAGAGAAAAGCGCTTTCCACACAATTCAAAACCTGGGAACTCTGCCACCGTCCACTTGACTGTAAAAAAAAAAAAAAGGTCTGCAGTCCTCGCAAGGCAAAAAAATCTAAGTGTATAAGAGTGACAGCTGGCACACATTACACACAGCAGAGATGGCCAGAGCACATGCACCTGCGGCAGCTGACTCCTGCTCCCCCTACCCTCCCCACCTCTCCTATCTGAGAAACGCGATTGTCCACATCTCTTTCCAAGTCACTGCGCAGTGAGGGGGAGGAGCACAATCCAGCTTCACTGACTGCAGGGTAATGCAAATCACTTTAATATGTTAAGAAGATTAAACTGGATAAATGTCTAGATACATTTTTTTTGTAAAGCCACATAAACCTCTAGTGTTTTTATTTCAGGAGGGGTGGGGGGTGGGGGGGGGGGTGTGAGTCAGTTGAAATGATCAACAACAAAACCACCCGAAAATGCAATGCGATTGGCTGGGGAAAATTGAGCTTATTTGAGATTTTGGTTTTTAAGCCTCTTGGATGTAAGACCATCCCACCTCTTTCTTATTATTTTTAACACCAACCCTTAGGACAACAAAAACAGCAGACCGACACGGGTCACAGGCTCATATCTACAGCCTGCCTCTCCTCAATTAGACTTGGTTGTCTCTTCCTGCTTTTGTCAAATAAGTGGTCTTAATGCTGTTGAGCACTGAACTATTTTTGGCAAATTACTAAACTGTGACAGTTTGGTAATTTATTGAGAAAACAATAAAAAGTATGGGCAAACAAAGGAAGGAACTTGTAGTGTATGGGCAGAAGTTTAAAAAGTTCAAATAACGCTGCAAACAAGGGATGAAACCTGTTGACAGAACTGAAAAGTGGCTATGAATCTTTGACATGGTTTCACACCATTTCACGCTGGTCTTCATATAAAGTCAACTAGACATTTATATCCAGCAGCAAACCATCGGGTTTGTATCTAATTACACTGTACGTACGGTTTCCCTGACGATTAAGCCTCAGGCTAATTTAGCTCAAATTATATTTGCCTTTTATTCCTGAGATAAGTCTATACTGGTACATGACTTTATCTAATTAGTTACATTCCCAAAACACGACCGATTGATTGGCAATTGTTTTTCAGTTGGAAGCAGAGTGGAACTAAGGAAGTCCTGCTGTTCTACAGAACGCAGACACCGGAGTTGGGAAATGAAAGGGGAGAAATGGAACAAAATAACGTAAGGGATTAAGAAATGATTTGCATAACATTTCCATAGCTTCCAAAGCGCAGGATCAGAGGAATGACAGGGAAGTGATGGTTGCTGTGTGTTATCAGTCTGCTGTGCATCCTCTTTGAGAAACAAAGGCAGATGGGATCACACTCCTTTTTTAAAACCAGGAAACCAGGTCAGGAAATTTAACAAATTTTCACATTCATTCATTAGATATGGAGAGAGCCACAAACAGGGAATTATGCAAGATTACAATCAAAAACATCAATGGACCATATCCATTTTCATGATTCTGATCATTGCAGTAATCATGTGATGTCAATGACATCACTCAGACAATCAGTGTTCTTAAAACAGGGGGATCCTGGTTGTTTACTTTAGGCAAACAGAAGTAACACACTTTACGAGACTGGACTAACAGGGCAGCCTGCATATTTACAATCACATCCATCAGGCACGTTCAGCCCTTCCAAACAGGTGAGTGAGTGCTAAACTGCAGACTATTTTATGTCAATGTCAATGAGCAGAGTAGAGACATAGGGCAAAGAAGCAAACTTGTATTCCTTTTCTGTTAAATGAAGGATGCACCACCAAAAAAGCACAAGAAACAAAGGTATCTTAGGCAGTGAATGACTACAAAACAGCATTAAATCACGGGACTGTGCTTTCCACGTAATTGTTTCAAAACCAATTGGCTACAAAGGACATGAAACAGATTTCCTATGACTCTTCAAAATGTTAACTTTTAAGTTCTAAAACTTTTAAACCGTATGGTTATGTACACAGTATGGGTATGCACATGTTATGGTCACATTATACAAGTTCTACCTAATAGTACAAGTGTTATTTTGCCATCACGTTTCCAAAGTCCATTTTAAAATGAATTTATTTTCACTATTTTAACTAATTTGTCCCAGTATTTTAATATCCAATATATTTTAATTAGTGCGCACAAAAATAACTTTAAATTATTAGTAAGAAAACTGTATACTGCACATACAAATTCCCAAGGAATTTCTCTAAGCTATCTAATACTGCTATAAATAATATCCGTGTGTCTATTTCTTGATGTGGTCTGGAATTTGAAGACTGGTGGGAAGGGTTACAATGGAGTATAGCAATGAGATTGCACCACGGCAAATTGATTTGTCTTGTCCTTTAAAAAAAAAAGCGCCCACAAAGAGACCTGAGCCAAATATGCCTTCACCTCATCGCTCTCCCACCCCATCGCTCTCTCACTTCCTGTCTCAGAGCTGGAGGAGAGGAAGTGGGGAGAAATCATCGAAGGTTTATGAGCAGCCCCCACAGAAATTCTTCAAAAGGGTGAATCAGAGGATTGGGACAGGAGCTAAACCTCATGCTAAACGAGTGAAAAAAAAGGCACATTATCAATTGGGCAAAGAGCCACCAAATAGCTCTTCTGCCTACAGTATGGTGGTAACTTAATCACTCTCAATTTCTTAACTTCAACTTCATAAACTCAACACGCAGGCATAAAATACATATGAATATATATGAAATACAATGACGTACAGAAGTCATACAGCACCCGAACAGTGATTAACACTTGCCAAATTGGACAGTGCCACGGAATGGAGCACCGAAGGCTTTGAAGACAAATTGAACTATTTTGAGGTATTATTTTAAGGGAGAAGGGGTCAGCCATTTTATATT
This sequence comes from Conger conger, assembly GCF_963514075.1. Taxonomy (NCBI): domain Eukaryota; kingdom Metazoa; phylum Chordata; class Actinopteri; order Anguilliformes; family Congridae; genus Conger; species Conger conger. Next base: position 25,980,628 of record NC_083770.1, read on the forward strand.
TGGCCATATAGAAACTGCTTCAGCACTGAAGTTCCTTCTCACCAAGCCCTGAAAGACAGTGCTCAGAGCCCCTCATTAACAAGTGTTGATTTCTCTTGAAACCTGAATGACAGTGTGACAGTATTCATGCTGGCAAGTGAATCCAACCCATATTGCGGTGTCTAGCAGTCAGTGTATGGTTTCTATGGTTTGTATAAATAGAATTTCATTTCTGCGTGTTTATTCTAGCATCCACAGCACCAGCGCCTTCACGCCCCGATTATGAATGTCTCAACTCACGGAACAGCTTCCCAGTCCTTTATGAGCCGACGCTTCATCAGAGAATACTCTCACTTTTTAATGAATTTTACTGTAGAACTTGCAAATCTGGGTTTATTAAGAGAGAGATCTGTCTCTCTCACCCTTTATCTCTCTCGCTCTGAAATGATGAAGGTCAGGAAAGTTCTCAATGTGTGCGAAAAGCTAAAATTGTATGTCAGTTGTCATGTACATGCGAACGAATGACTGGATTTGCTCCGGTTCCATATTAACCCAACATAAGACCGAAAACTGGAGAAGACAGCATTAGCCTGAGACGGCACTTGCAGAGGACATCTGTCACCTGAAAATCAGTTTACTTCAGTTTACTCTGCCACCTTAAAAGGGTTCCTTACAGTCTGGCTCCATAAAGCTATTAGACCTCTCACAGTGCATATTCTGTGCCGCAGTACACCGTCATGTTCGACAGACACCAAAAGACGGCACTAAAAAGTAGTGGCTAGGTTGAGGGGTGAGTGTGAAGGGGTCGCAGGGTTCGCTTGTGAGTGGAGCTCAGCAGGAGAAGCCTGTTAAAAATAAAGTGCCATTATAGCTAAAATATAAATAAAAAAAAGGCTGAAATCGCTGAAATGGACATACATACTGTATGTGTAGAATATTCAAGAATACTCTATCCCCCAGGAGATGTAAGAAGAATATGGTCTACAACAAAATGCAATGACTGTTGTGGAAGGAGAGCACAAGACCGAGAGAGAGCAAGCGAGAGAGACACAGAGAGAGCGAGAGACCCAGAGACAGATGCAGAGACAGAGAGAGAGAGTGAGCTAGAGAGCCCGTTTGTTGGACGCCGTTTAGAGAAAGTGGCACTTAAGCAGACGGCCCGTGCAGGAAGCCCCGTATGAGGGTGTGAGGAATCCCCTCAGAGCCAGCAAACCACGAGCGGAACCAGGCCATTCCTCCAGAGCGTCTGGGCCTTGCGTCGGGCATCCGCCCTCCCTCTAATGCTCCTGCCTGCCCACAAGCCCAGCTCCAGCCATTCACACTGCCTGGGCATCTCCTCGGATCTGCCCTAATCCCCTCATTGATGATAAAACACATTTTCATGGTAATTGAAATCATATTTTACTCTCCGACAGCCAGTGAAGCATGAGGTTTTACTGCCTGCTCCACTCTTCCCACTCCCCCAAAGAGAGAGGGAGAGAGAGACAGAGAAAGAGAAAGAGACAGAGATAGAGAAAGAGAGGAACACACACATTGGAAGAGAGAGGAAGAGAGAGCGCCGTCTCTATTCTCTCGCTCTCTACCGGCTGGTAGGGGGGCTTGCTTGGGGCCACACAAGGCTGGGGTGTACATCTCACCGTGACCCCATTTTCCTGGGCCCTCAGTGCCAGCACAGCCCAGCAGAGACAGCCTGCGACATCACAACTAAAAGTCTTACCAAGTGAGCCAGCGCCAAGCCGACTGCTTACCTAACATGTAAATCATTCCCCTTTGTGAAAGTGTGGATTATGTGGCTTATTGCTTCTCTCAATTCAACTGAATATGCATTATCAATCCCGGGCTTGTGATAACAGGGGCCATAAGTCTTCCCAGTTCTGAGCCCAGCATGAATCATACATGTTGTGTAAGATTTGGAGATGACTGGGGTAAGCGGGTCAAAGGTCAGTTTTATGCAGCCACTACCGTACCAAGAGGCAAAATTAGTGGAGAGAATAAAAACCTGAATCTTGTCAAATGAGCTTATGGGATCCACCCTGTCAAAGACACCCACCTGACCATGCCAGATTTATGTGCACGACTGTAACTACTACGGCTGACGTGAGTTATTTGCCAACTTGATCTCATGGGTAATTTTAACTGCTGCCAGGAGAGTTGCCTTTGGACTCAAATTTATGCATTCATGGTTGCCATTTGGATGCTGCAGAATGGACAAGACAAGTTAGAGGTTCTGTGTCCTTTCTCTTTCCCTCTCTCTCTCTCCCTCGGTCTGTACCCCCCCTCTCTTTCTCAGTCCCCTCTCTCCCACCCCTTCTCTCTCTCACACTGTCCCTCTCTGTAGAGCAATGGGAAAACCTTTCAGGAACCTCCTTCAAGGGTGGACGGGTAGGATTCCCTGAGAATGACAGGACCTACTGGAGCATAGCCATACGATGGTTGGGGGTGGGGTGTGTGGACCACCTGGGCACAGCCAGGCTTAACGCTGCCCTGTCGTCATCAGCAACTCACTAACAAAAACACAGAGATTCACAAAAATATATATATGTTTGGTGGGGGGGGGGGCGGACAGTTAGAGGAGAGCATTTAAATCCTCTCTCACCGCCCCCATACACCGCTACTTTACGAAAGCGTTCAAAATCATTCACACGCAGAGCGAGGAAGAGAAAGAGAGAGCGAGAGAAAAGAGAGCTCAGCCATTAGCGGCAGTAAGCAACGAGCCGCGCTTAGTTCTCATCACGGTAACGCTTTAAAAGGCACCCAGGGCACTTCTTTAAGAGAGAACTGAATTCCTACACCAGATCTGTAAAGGGCCTTTACATGCATGGCACAAGTGGTACATCCAGCTATATTGTTGAAAGTTCATTTTACAATAAATAATTAAACAAATTGTAATTGATTTCATAATTTAAATAAATGCATGTAGTGCTGCTCATTTCAAGGCGGCCCTGACACAGAGATCATTAGCTGATTCTCATGACCTGATCACTACTGATCACTTTCACCTTGAAACTGGTTTGGGTGCTGGTGTCATACCGGAAAAATAGTTCCACAGGCAGCTCGTTAAGGTTCCACAGGCAGCAAATGGTATGGAAGATGGCTGTATTAGAAGGGTGGCTTTATCTGTACTGGGTTGCAGTAGCTATACTGAGCGAGAGAGAGTACTTGATACAATGAGATGTGGACAGTATTCCTCATACTTTGAATTGAGGAATACTTTACTGTGTTCAGAGAGAGTAGGGTCAGTGGGGTGTTAAAGTGAATGTATAGGAAATGGAAATGAAATTATGATCAGTGTGTGGTATGGATAGATATCAGAGTAAAGGGCAGTGGTTGAGTCATGGCCAGTGTGTGGTAGGGATAGTTAGAGTTATGGTCAGTGTGGCATGAGGTATTCAATGGGCAGCAGTGTGATTCTGGGAGGGGAATGGCTAATGCAGAGTTTATGTTCTCTAATGCACAGTTTATGTTATCCAACCATAGGAAATTAAAATAAGTATTAATAATTGTCAAAACACCCATTAGCAATTGTAATGTCATTGAACAAAATACACTTGACATAGCAGGCCCATTTATTTAAAATATGTTAGTCATAAACTGAACCCTTGTGCAATTAGCACATATGTCCACCTACATTACACAGCACTGCTGCAAGCTGCAGCTTAAGTAAAGGCCTATTAATGGCATGGCAGATCTATATTTTCCTTAATGTGTTCTTCATTTTCTTTATGAAAGAAAACTTCAAACAAAATGACATTAGGAAAATAATTATGTGCAGTTCTTTTTGATAGATGAAAACAGATGATTATGACTTCAGAATCATGTTTATTTTGATAAAGTCTTCTGTGCCAAACTATCCTATCGAGCCAGTACAGGCTATCTAAGGGATATTTGCCTGACCCATTCAAAGTAGCTGTAACAAAGCCCTTACTTACAGCCAAATTTGGATCCAAACAAGCACAAGTATTCAGGATCCATATATAATCTTACACTTACACAATCTTATCTTGTCTTACACAATCTAAGATTCTTAAGAAAATGGGTAGCAGGTGGGTAAACAGGTGGTAAGAGCAGTCGAAGGGTGGCCAATTCAATCCCACCCTGTGTTGATGTGTCCCTGAGCAAGACACCTAACCTCCAATTGATCCTGATGAGCTGGTTGGTGCCTTGCATGGCAGCCAATCACCATTGGTAAGTGAGTGTGTGTGTGAATGAAAAGCATCAATTGTACAGCGCTTTGGATGAAGTCACTATATAAATGCCAAATTTTCCCTTTACCATTCATTACAGGACAAAGTGAGCAGGCTAAAAGCAACTGCCCAAGAATCAAAGTACCCCTCATCTGTGAAACATGGTGGCTGCGGTGTTATAGTTTGGGCATGTATGGCTGCCACAGGTGCTGGCATGATAGCAGTAGAATGGCAGCACTTCATCCCACAGCAATGCAGTGAGCCCAAACATACACCTCTTTCTTCTTAATGAAGTTTATTTCGGTAAGCCGTTTATTTGGCCTATGTCTCTGACTGTGTGTGTTTTTTTTCATGATGGCTTCCTTGACTTTCAGTGGCATAGCTCTGATCCTCAAGTTGACAAACGGCAATACCAGAGTACAAAGGCAATCAAAAGCCCAGAATCAAAAATAGATACTGTAAGCTTTCCTAAAGAAGCAACTAAATACATCTGACTAATTAGAAACAGCCCAGAAGCCAAGTGTCCAATTACTATTGGTCCCCTAAAACAGGGGGACTATATATAAAAAGGATGCAATTCCAACACGGATCACCTGACAAGGATGAAAATACACCCAAATTAAAGGTGGCAGTCTGCGCTTTAACTTCATATTCATTTCAAATCCAGTGTGCTTGAGAACACACCCAAAAGAACAGAGATGCAACCACTGTCCAAATACTTACACATCTCTCTGTATATACATACATGCAAATGATTTTCCCCTCTAGCCCTCTAAACACCATCTCAGGAAAATGATTTTTCACACAGCTCAGATGCAGAGCGAATTGAACATACAGATGGGCTTGATAGCATGCAAAACGCAACCCTTCATTTTGCATTTATTAATCAAGAACGGATCCACACGCTAGCGCTATCAACAGGAACGATGACACATTTCACTCCCAAATATTCCTAAATCTAATTTGTGAGAGAAGAAGTGGCTAGTCAGATTAGGCCCTCACTACTAGGAGATGCATCGATTGCAGAACCACATTTTTCATTAAGCTGGTGCAAACAAAGACATAATTTCGGAAACTCATTCTAAAATCATACAAAGAGGCTACAAATATGAAAACTCAGTTTACCTAAAGCGGTAAATAATTACTTAGAAGTTTCAACAACAAAAAAATGTTGCGGCTGTGGCCTTTTGCGTTTGTTGTGGCTAACACAACCCATTTCAGTTTTTCTGTTGGACCTCTGCCCATGAGGGTGCATTACAGTCACCCAGCCTGCTCTGTCCAGGGTAATGTAGGGGGTGTCGCAGTGGGAGGGCGAAACTGCGCGTGACCAGCGCACCATCGTTTGGCCTCGGTTTCCACGGCTGCGATTCTGGCACGACTGTGAAGCCACGGCAACCTACCACACACGCAGCCAAATTGCCCCAAAGTTGAGAGAAATCCCCGCTTTTAACCCTAGCTACCGTATGTTTTTATAAGCGTCAGGGAAAAAAGGAATTGCGTTTCAAAGCCCAGTAAATAAAGTTCGTATTGATTTGATCTCACATGTAATCTGTTTTGCTGTCTGCCACCAACTCTGGCAATAAAAGAGAATCATGTAAGACAGCATTATAGATAATACGACCATACATCAATTGGGGTTTGGGAGACACGAAGGCGATATATCATGTTCAAGCCAGACTGCTTAGCTATGGAATTTATAAACTGCCTCCTAAATTGAAGTGGCTTTCAATTTTAGTTTTCAATTTATAGATATGGCCTTTTCTCTGGGTTGATTTTATTTTATTTTTAGTTTACTGTAGTGATCCTCTGGGGCAGTTCTGCTGGTTTCGTCCGATGAGGCACACCTGCCACCGGGTGTACTCCATGATGCACTTCCGACCCGTTACCAGGCTTATCGTGCTACTGTGGAGAAACCCTGTAGTTGCACTGCAGCCCGTTCATTGCAGAGCAGAGGACAGGAACACAAATGGGCGAACTGCTGAGGAATACGGCGGCAGAAAGATGTGGAAATTAAATTCATACACGCACAGTAAAATATTCAGTATTAATTCAACTCTTATTATTGAGTCCATATTGCCCCTATTGGACTCATACTGCATGTACTCTGTTAGAGTTGAATTAACACTGGACATTTTACTGTGTAAGCATGATCCTGGCTAGTCGGACGAGGTGCACTTCCCACAGAGAGTACCACAAGAACAACTGAAGAACTTTATTAAAATGTTATTCAGAATGACTTTTAATAGATCCATCAGCAGTTGAGCAGCTCATGCTGTACGTACGTCAGGGAGAAGCACACTGCCTGGTCTGTAAGTGTTTTTCACAATACCATATATCACACATTCTATGCATTGTATGGCTTCCCAGGTTTTCTATCGAGGACCTACTCCGTCTGGATGTCAGAAACAACAGATGTATGGCTCAACTTCTCAGATGGTACATTATACAGCCGCCTCGCTCATGCAGGTTTTCCTAATTTAACCTGCTATGGAGCTTGCCACATTCATACAACAGCAACACCTCTCAGCATAATCTGAAAACCACAGCAGAGGCTGCTACAGACAACGGCGCCATAGAGACCTGATAGAGCATAGAGGCTGGAACAGATGGACCTCTTTTGCATTGTGAGAGAACCTCCAGGAGAGCTGAGTGACGGTTGCTGGAGCAGGGCCCGGTGGAGTGAGAGGTAACACTGAATGCATCCCTCGCCTGGCTCACTTTCTGCAGGGCCCGCCTGGATGCACAAACACACACACGCATGTGCACATGCGCACGTACACATGCATACACACACCCGCAGGCACACATGCATAAGTGCACACACACACCCACACGCGCACACATGCACACACATACATGCATAAGCGCACACACAGACACACACGAACACGCTCACACACACACACATACATACACATACACACATGGGAGTAAGCACATGCATACACACACCTGCACGCACACACATGCACACACAAAACAAAGTATGCACATACATGTACACAACATGGACAAATACAGGGCGGCCTGTGGCGTAGTGGTTAAGGTACATGAGTGGGACCCACAAGGTTGGTGGTTCGATCCCCAGAATAGCCACAATAAGATCCGCACAGCCGTTGTATACACAGGCATGCAAACAAGGAAACAGACAAACATGTACACACATGCGCGCGCGCACACACACACACACACACACACACACACACACACATGCTGGCACACAAATAACACATAGGGTCAACTACAGACACTAGATCACTAAATGCAAAACAAAATATGCAAGCCTGACTTAGTCAGATTGAATTGAGAAGATGCCTTTCCAATCAGGGCATTGCCACAGTCCTGTTTTTCTCTTATGTTCCAGTGTGTGAAAAATATTGCAAGTTCAAATGTAATATATCACACTAGACTCTTAAGCAACAAACTCACCCTGAATTTCTTAGGAAAACATGGATAGTATGTAATATCACTATCAGGAATGCAATAAGATGCTACCACATAATTAATCAAGAAAGGGGACACTAAATCTGTATGCAGATTATAATAAATGCAATAAACTAGATTAAATAAATAAAATAAATACACAAAAATCAGTGTGTCATTATATGAACAAAAAGGATGGAATTAAAACTGCCTACAAAGAAAAATGTACCAGAAGAAATATAACATAGCATAAAAACCTGGTACCACATCCATTGCAAAGTAAATCTATCTCACAACAAAATCTACATACATAGATGAATAACCAAGTTAATGACAACAAAATGTATGTTCAAAGGGTAACTGCCATAATTTAAAATATAGCAACAAAATTCAAGATTTTGAGCACAGAAGAACAAAGGAATGTTGGTTTGAACTGCAATGAATTTGAGGGGTGATGATAGTCAATCCTTTAAAAACTGGATATTATAGGACCAGATAACAGTATGCTTGCACCATCTACTGGTCAATGAATTATAAAACATACACTATAACTGAAGCGGTTGCAAAAAGGCAGCAACACAAAAAATAGGGTCTTAAAAGGGGGCCTTAAAATAGGAAATGTAGGTGGGCGCAGTGCGTGTTGCTAATTTAAATCTTCAAGTCAGTTCCTGAATAAACAAATTAGTCTTGATTGTTCATTTATTCAGGTATATGAAACACCACAAAGAGTTCTCACTGAGAAACATTTTTCAAGACTGAGAAGCACAGACTACATTAACTGATAGAGAATTATACTTGAAAGGACTACACCGAATTGAGAGAAAACAATACTATACAGTATATGAGAATTATTACAAATAAAAAAATCAGCGGAACATGACATACTTGCAGAGAGCTGGGCTTGATACGATTCATTAGTTGTTGATGAGTTCAAAGTAACTGGCAAAATAATAACCAGAAAGTGCTTTCGCGCAGGATTACATCTGTTGTTTCCTCAAGTTCAACTTCATCATTCAGCATACATAAGTGTACTCATAATTATAAAACAGTTTTGTAAGATAGCGATATCTTACTTATGATTATTACAATGACCAAAACAATGCGTTACCGCTACCTCCGAGACCTACCTACTTCGGAGTATCTGCCCAGATGTGAACTTTTCGTTTCCAGATGTTAACCAACAGCTGGCTAAAAGATCTAAAACTTTTTGGCCACCTCTTCAGCGTGATGACAACAGCACCCTTGCCTACCCACGCACACACTCACCTTTTCGATACGCGTCAGTCGCACGCGAGGAGGTCCCCATTCCCTGCTGATCTTATCCCTCAGGCTCTGTCCCCTTGGGACGATACTACAGATGCTGATCTTCAACTCAGGGTAAATCACCTCTAATCCCCCGCTGCAAGAACAAGAGTAAACCAAAAAGAATTGCCACAGATTAGCACCCTCGGCTAACAGTACTACACTATATCTGTCCCTCCATTTCTCCACATTATGTGTCAGTGCGCTGCTCTTAAACACCTTTATCGGACAATGGGAACCATCTAATCAACAGCTAATTATTGCAGTCGTGTGCGCACGTTATTTGACGAAGACTTAATTCAAGCTTCACTTCACTACAGTTTCAGGTTTACTAAACAGGCACGACTCTGGTGTTGAGGGAGTTTGAGTGGGCTCGCAGCTTTCAACTGACACCCTTTGATTAAACAGTACTGTACATTTCGCAACTGCAAAGATGCCCACTTATTTCAGACGCAAAAGATATGCTAGTGCTTAATGGATGCTTTTTTGGTGAATCTATTTTACTTTCATTGTAATAACAATTATTGTAATAAAATAGATATGATCGAAATGAAGTGTTTGGAATTGCCACAAATCAGAAGGCAATTCCAGTCGCTGAGTGCCACAGGTCAAGTGGCTTTGTTTCAGCAATACCTCTTAATTGTTCATTTGACGTAATTTATTTGGATTCCAAGTCACCCAGTGATCTGTAGGTTTAAATAATGCAACAGCTTGCTCAGAAGGCGAAGACGGTGCTGTAACTACCTGTCTCTAAAGTAAACAATTCCACAGCTGTACTTACTGACAGAAACCCGCATCGTGCTCGCTCAGAGTTTCTGCACCACACTCTCCTCCACAGACTTCTTGTGTTTTGCACAAACTGACGGTAGCACAAAGCAAAAAAATATGAAGCCTCTTCATGTCGCAGCTGCAAAACAACAACCAACTTGATGCGAATATAGTTTAAAAAAACGTGCACAGAACTATACACTTATATCCCTGTATCCCTTACAATGCAATCTTGAGAGATGACGACGGAGCTGGAATTTTAAAATAGCGTCGTAGCTTGATCTGTATTGGTTTTTAGCATGGTTAATCCTCATGCGCATTTGAAATCGACCAAAATCTTTCTGATCGAGTAAAAAAATACAAGTTTAACATCATGCGCCAAATTGGTTTTAAACTGTTGACCTCGGTAATGATTTCATCCACGCACAATTATTAAGCACATTTTTTTTAAATGGATGTTAGCTAGGCTACTACCACCTTATCAAGCGTCTGCTATTCCATTTTCAAGTTAAAATATTCGAGTATTTATTGCAGGACTTGAATTTTTTTAAAACTCAAGGTCTGCTATCTTAACGCCTTACCCTTGTTTACGATGACTTCATATGATGGAGCTAATTTTAGCGAAATACTACCCCATTTACCCACAATCCCTACCCCGTCGTAGGAAAGAGCACTGAACTATACGCTATGGGAAAGAGTGGCACTGAAACCATAGGGAACTCGTGGCGCTACAAGCAGATTCATTCGACGCAAATTCGGAGGAGTTGTCATTTCCCCCAAAATGTAGGCTACAAAGAACATCATCTGTAGGCCTATAGCCCAAAAGGTAGGTTATGGCGTGCCAACCTTACTGCATGGATTCCAGGCGACTTAGACCCTGCTGTAAAATCCAGCTATGCCAGCTTGAAAACTGAACAGGAGTTGGTTGAGCTGAGTATGAGCTGGTCAACCAGCACAGCCAAGCTGATGATAAAACTGGTCTAGTTGGGTATGAGCTGGTCAACCAACTAAACCATGTTGAGCTGGGAGATGGTCTGAACTGGTCAACCAGCTACCAGCTGTTTCAAAACCTAGCCTGAGCAGTTTTCTTCAGCAGGGGGGCAATGCATACAGATATAGCAGATGAAATTAACACACAAAAAGGTACCAGACAACATGTTAATTGCTTACTCATTTAATAAATAAACATTATTTACACATGTTCAAGGACACATGCTACAGAATTCCAGATTTACGGCTCCTAACAAACGATACAAACAACCGTTTTATTATTTAATTTTATGCCTAGAACAACTAAAATGACACTTATATAGTGAAAAGGTCAATTCAGTATAACGTTGAGAAAACATTCAAGTTTTGTATTCAGCCATTAACGTCACAAGGCTTCTTTATTAAAACGATTCTACGCTATAGTGATTGTACAGCATAATCTTTTCCTGGTGCTGCTATAAGCTCCCTTTGGTTTGTGCTTCTCTGCAGCGCTGGTATTAGCACCTAAACACGTGGAGAGGGACTCCAGAAGTTCTGAGTAAAAACTTTTTTTGTTGTTGCACTTAGCACCTGATGTTTTCTAGTCCAAGCTTTGAGTGTCTCGGCTCCAAAGACTACTGAAGCTCACCTGGCGAGAGTGGGGCGGCATTTGCTGGAGATGCACAGGCGATTCGCACAAGCTCAGCTATATCTTACTGCCTAGTGCACAGAATCGGTTAGCATCTATTTTTAAAAATAAAATGTATGGGTTCATTACCAACAGCCACAAAACCTCAGGTTGTACCAACTACTTTTAAAGCTTGGACTTACACGCCTTATCCATCATAGGTTGTAATGCGCGCACACACACACACACACACACACACACACACACACACAAATCCATCTGAAGAACCTAGTAGATATTCATAAATAAAAAGTGGGGTTTCCTGCATTAATTTGACGTAGCATGTGGTCTGTGTCAGAGGATGGGGTAGAATGGCACAGTTATACAATGGAATACATGTGGGTTCACATTGTGTATGTATCCATAAACACATTTTCACAAACATATACTGTACATACATTTACCATCATACTGCACACATAATAAATTAAGGCATGAGGTGTCCTGTCTCATGCAGTGCATCAGTTAATGAGAGAAGCCAGTCAAGTGCATTTCTGCTTCATACCATCATCTAGATATCTTGGATTATTATACATACAAAGAAATTCACCCACAAGTCTCAAATGAAAAACTACTTATGGTTTCTTCTCTCTTTGTTAATGTGCACAAATGATACACTCACAATGCTTCCGAGGCATAATGACAACAATAAGAGGATAACACAATGTGCATTATGGCACAAATGCGTAATACATCGCTATCACTTTACTTCCTGTAACATAATATGGTACAACTTAGCCCATAAGACTTACTGTTGTCAGCCTGGTGACTGAATTACAATGGAGTTATTTAAATACAACTGGGTTGTAATGGAATACCACAATACAAAGCGAAATCGTACAGACCTCACAAAAAGGAGGGACAAGTCTAACTGGGACACACTACAGGTAACTGCAGCTATAAACAATCATTTTATTTCTTCATCTTTCCATTGGTATCAACAACAAAACTGACCCCAGACATCCCTTTACTGTACTGTATGTGTGTGCCTTTCCTTTTCATTTACTCTAAAAACAATACTGTTAACAACTGCGTTTAGTTTTTTTACCCATCTGTAACTTTAATATCACAGTTTTAGTCTTGCACATGCCTTCTACTTTTGCCTTTGAGCAGTCAAGCAGAAACATTTCCAGATAGCGTTTAGATTTTCAATGGAAATCCATAGCATATGAAGTAAATTGTGCAAGTAGTTTTTGCACACTTCATAAATGTGTCACTACGTGCATGTAAATGCAATTCATGTTGTGCATGTGCATACAAGGTGCAAGGGAGTGTGCCGTACTGTTAATATAAAAATAGGGATTATCATACACTTTATTACAAGCACATAACGTTATCGCTTTAAATGGGCATGAGTAACACATCAAGTATGGTTGCTATACATCAGGTACGTGTTGGTATTTTTTAAAACTTTTTTTCTTTTTTCATTTGCTCAGTAGGCAACTGCCTACAGTTTTCATCAACACTGCACGGCAACACATGCCTTAGGAAGAGCCTATGGGCTTAAAAAACAGTCCACTGAACAATAAACCTGAATAAACGACAACAACATCAAGAAAAGAAATAGTCCAGTCTTGCCTTCCAAGCCAACAGCATCTAATTTTTACATTGCTCATAAAGCACTGCAAGACAACTGACCTTCTTTCCAAAGACAGCTGAGAAGATCACAGATATATATATATATATTAAAAGAAAACACTTTATTGAACTTCTTGAAAGTGTACACTGAGTTGACTGCACTTGATTTTAACAAGATACTGGAGAGGTTCATGATTCTCACAGATGAACTCATTCTGGATTTCCTGGGCAATGCTCCAGTGTCCATCTGTCTCCACATGGTTGGTGCTAACGTAGGGGGCCATGAGACACTGTTGAGGCTTCAGTGCTATCTGTGGTGTTCCTGACTCAGGCTCTCATCAGCACAGTGGTAAATATGACTTTCTGTGGGGAGTTCTCAAATGGTGATGAGGAGGAAGAGGGAGATGAACAGGCTCAGGCATGAGGCAGACCTCCATGTGAGCATCATCAGCGCCGCCAACAAAATGGCAAATAAATCGGTCTACTTTTCTATTATTCTTTTTTAAATTCAGAATAAACCTTTGGTTACTCTCATCTTTGCACAGCACAGGTTCACTTAGAAGAACCTTCCCAGAAGAACCAATCACTACTTTTGCCACTGCTTTGAAAAACACTGTCTTAGTGTTACCTCTTTTTTTATATATATATTTTTACATTTTGTTAGCACAGAAGATGTTCTTGCTGAGAGTGGTGTTTGCCAATGAAACCTGCAAAATAAACCTGTGCAGCTGTAGGTGTCAGATAAATTGCACAAGCCTTAAGAATGTACAATTTGCAGCTTAAAAAAAAAAAAAGAAACCTGATTTCATAGTGCAAAACATATCGAAATAAACATTCAATCATTTCAAAACAGAAACACAAGATTTCGTTTTCAGTGAAATTACAAGAGTAAAAGGCTGACGTGACAGAAGTTCCCTTGACTCCAGACCATTAACTGGCTTTAAAAAGTCTTCTGTAGAGCATGTGTGACTTGCCACATTACTAATAGAAGCCCTTTTTCTGGCACGGGGACACAGACTAAGATACTGTACAGACAGCACACGGGGCACACACACTATCACTTCCACATCAGAGCCACCACTTAACACAAAACGCCCACATGTATAGAAACATCACAACCAAGAATTCAAAGCTTCGGCTTTTCCTTCAAGATCAATTCAGAACTCTTGACTGTTGTTTAGGAGTGTGAAGAGTGTCTTTAATGTTACTCTTTTCGCTCAAAGTAATTGCCTAATCAGCAAGACTTCAAGCTGCAGTGTTGGACCAATTACATCCATTTTGTTTGATCAAGATACTATGTCTGTGTCCTTGAGGTCCACTGGTTGAACAGTAGCTTAGACAGTGATAATATTGGCATGGGAGTTGTTATTAAGTGTTTTCTGAAATCAATGTTGAACGGCTGAGACTTGTTTTGCTGTTTTTTTGCTGGTTGTCTGTCTTTGCTGTTTGTTCTGTTGCAGCTGATAAGCATTTGGTTATCAATTTCAAGAACAGACAAGTCCAGGAGCCACCATGCAAACTTTCTTGAGGTTATTCAGGTTTCACTCCATCTGGTGGTGACTGTAGAAATAACAGCAATATACTGTCAGCATCAGTTATTGGCTGCACTTCCTCCAAACAGGACATCAGGCATCCAGAGTCTGAAGATGTAGGCAAAGTTTGAACATCTCTGTGCTCTGTCAAACTGTGCAGGAGTGAGGGCATAAATCTCCCAGCAGCAAAAAAAACAAAACAAAACAAAAAACAGCCTTGAACAACTGTACCACTTTCCCCTTCACAGCATGAGAGATCTCTTGGACCTGGGAAAGCACAGCTCCGTTGCAGACACAGCTATGGAGAGGATGGGCCTGAATGAGCTCGCTGGCACCAGCCTTGGTGAAACGTCACAATCCACACCCATCCCTCCGGTTTCTAGATTTGTGCCCAGCACCTCCTCATGAAACCGTTCAGACTACAGCTGAGGAACCAGAAGAGGAGGAGGTGGAGGTGGAGGGAAGGTTCCAGAAGAGCCACTTGCGCTTGCATTGGCGTTTCTGGTACAGGTAGTCCTCCTTCTCCCGCTCCTTTCGCGCTCTCTGGTAGTGATCATCCTCTTTCAGGTACCACACTGGAGGCCAGCGGTGCTTCTCAAAGTAGTCCTGGTTCTCTGGACGACACACAGCAAGAGAGGATCAAGACACCGAAAACTACAACAGCAGAAAACAGAAATGTGTTCTTTTGACCACCCCCTAAAAGTTTCAGTTTGATACATCTAAATCCCAGCACAGAACAAGGATTTGGGCAACTTTGAGACACTCAGCAATGTTTAAAACTGACAACTCGTGATTGGACTACTTGAATCACCTGCAACGGCAAGCGCCAGGATCAGACGTTGCGACGGGCAGTTGCTGCTGCAACACCTCTGCAACATTCTGAAATGGTTTGGTCACGTCACAAATCTTTGTTCTGAACTGTGCTATATGACCAAACCTTTCCTTTCAGAGATCTGCACATTAGAACAGGCCAACAATTCAACACATGCTGTTTACCAAAGAGCAAAGAGCCAACTTGAAAGTTTTTTTGTTGGCCATTGCTGGTGGCCAGTCAAAATGGCCCATTAAGAAAAATTGCATTAGTCCAACACTGGGCCAATGAGTCATGTTTACCAGGGTCTGTAATGTACTGTTGTGTACCTGGGGACTTGGCCTTCATGTCTCTGGGGAATTTGCGACAAACACTGTTGTAGTTGGTGCAGATGTGATGAAGGCACCAGTTAGTGAGCTGATGGGCACAGTGGAACTGCCAAGGGGAGGGAGGGAAGGACAGAGAGAGAAAGAGAGATCACATAGCCCACCGTGAGGGAGAAAATCACAAGAACATTTCCCCGTTTTGTAGCTACTAGCACATTCAAAAACCCATGCTTTACATTCTCAAAAAATGATTTACAGCAGCATCAGCTATATTCACAAACATCCCAATTGAACATATGCTCTGAGTTGCTTGAAATATTGGTCGACTGCAATGCTGTGCAATACAATTGTGTTTGCTAAGGCATTTTATGTAATGACTTAGTCCTTGGTGAGCGCTCAAAGGAAGCAGAAAGTGAAGGATTACAGTCCAGCCTGCTTCCCTGCAGTTTTAGTGCTCTGACTTGGCTAGTTTTGAGACGAGAGTCAGCAATGAGAGCTCTGAAAAACCATCCCATGCGACCACCTTGGACAACCACCCCACTGGACAAAGGCATCGGACAGCCTGGCATATACCAAAGGCGCTGTAGCCCTCATACCTGAGCCATCTCGAGGTACACCAGCACATCCCCGTCGATATCAGCCCCCATCATGGCGGCCTCCATTAGAACTGTGACTGTGTACAGCTCTGAAATAGATAGCACATTCCTCAATGGCATTCAGCCCTGTCTCCTGGCAACCACATTGGATCCTGGCTCAACTCTATTTCTACACACATTTCATGAAAGCACTAGCAACACAAGGTCCATGCAGCACCAAGCACCATGAAAGATAAAACTGTTAATTGGGATGGCATTGTATAGCACTTTATTTGGTATTTATTGGACTTATTTTTGCTTTACTTTTTGATTGGTCTTCTGCTGCTCTAGCCTATCCACTTAGAGGTTTGCTCTTCTGCATACTACTGTTGTAATGTGTGGTTATTTGCGTTATTGTCACCTTCCTTTCAGCTTTGACCAGTCTGGCCCTTCTCCTCTGGCCTCTCTCCTTAACAATGCGTTTTTGCCCACTGAACTGCTGCTCACTGGATGTTTTTTGTTTTTCCAACCATTCTCTGCAAACTCTCAAGACAGCTGCGCATGAAAATCCCAGGAGATCAGCAGTTTCTGAGATAGTCAAACCACCCTGTCTGGCATCATCCACAGTCAAAGTCACTCTGACATTTGGTCTGAAAAACAGCTCTTGACAATGTCTGCATGCTTTTATGCATTTAGTTGCTGCCACATGATTGGCTGATTAAATATTTGCATTAACAAGATGGTGTACAGGTCTATCTAATAAAGTGGTCACTGAGTGTATGGTTCTACCTGTAAGGGCCACCAGGTGAGGCAGGCATAGGCGGTTGGCCAGGACGATAAGCTCCATGGCGTCCAAGTCGGGCCGTGAACAGAAGCGTCCGGTGTACAGGTACTCCAGCACTGCCCGCATACAGCTGCGTGTTGTGTTGGGGAACAGAACCTGGGGATCAGGCACACAAGTTATAAGTCTCTGCCTCTTCACACACAAAATCCAGGTCCCCAAGATGATACTGTGTTCTCCCCATCAAGAATGTGAAAGGTCCACCTCTTTAGTGCAGCTCTCCACAAAGGGCCCCCCAAACATGGCTGCCATCCAGTCACAGCTGGAGATGAGCAGAGGCTTGTGGGCCAGGATGGTGCCATCATCCAATTTGAAGACCACATCTGAAACACATGCACCAGGCTGCACCATCACACATCCATCCACAACCGTACAAAAGTCACCTGTGATGGTGTAGTCCACACTTCTTAAACTACTTTTTACAAGGGGCCATATTCTTTTAAATAATGGTGCTTATGGGTCAAATATCTGCCATACTGTTTAATTAATAGTGTATGAAAAATGTTCCATACGTTGAGTGGATGTACAACATACATTCTTGAATTCATTATTAATACTATTGCTTTCACTTACTATTGTGTCACATAGAGCCGCGTACATTATATGATTTTCTCACGGGTTGCAACGTTGGGATTGAGGATGCCCTCTCACACTTTACGAGGCCAGACTGTGATAACTGATCGGATGACAGCATAAAATCTGAACCATGAATCGAAAGTCTGGCCTTGGTTTTCTTTTTTCCCAGGTAATTAGCTGAACAACTAGTGCCACTGAAGGACTGTCTTCACTCCTGACTCCCAGGTAATGGGAGGGTGAAAAACCAGCAGTTACCGGACCTCAAGGATTTTATGAACCCTGGCGCAGACCAGACGGGCTCCCGACCAGATCAGAAAAACATCATACATGGAACTACCTCCAGACAGGTCAACAGGAATCTAAACACAGAATCCACTCCCAAGACCTTGCACACCTGACAAACTTTTTGACATGCGAAAGAACAATCAGAAGACTGTAAACCAGACGGATCAGGTCAGAACGGTATCTCACACCTAGGACGTAGCAATGTTAAGACCTAATGTTTTTCTTAAGATTTGCTCGTGTCTGAAAAAACTGTGTTGCAAGTCGTATAACGCCCGCCCTAATCAGAGATATGTTGACACTGCGAATGCAGACCATGTCAATAGCTAAAGGTCAAGAATATGTCTATGGCATGCTGCATTTGGCCCTTGAGCCACTAACAGAGTAGCCCTGGTGTAGACCACTGTAAGAACCCTTCAGACATGCCTCAGTGTTAGAGCTGGCATGCTGATGGCTCTTATTGTCAGAGAGACACTGATTTATATAACCTGAAAATGACAGCACAATAAGTCCTCAGTGGGCGGTTTGCATTGAGCATTAAAGCTTTTCAGAATACCGCGTTCTTTCATTTCAGCATCTTCATTTATCCTTAGTAAATGCAAATATCATGTTTAATGCATATACTGCACCCCGGTCCACCCACACAGACCACCAGGCATCCGAGCAAACCTCAGTGGAAAACTGTAATCATTTTCTGAACACTAACATGTTAACAAAAACAGCTCACACCTGAATGCTATATGCCAGTACTTTCACATATTTCCCCCTTCTGTTACACTGTAAAGCATCTTTGTGACAGTCCTCTGTGAAAAGTGCGATACACATAAAAATAAAATTGATTTTGCATATCACCGGATGCAAACAATGCCCTTTTGCTCAGCATAAGAATTTTCTATCTTCAGTATGACTGGCTGTCTAAAGTTAAGAATAACAATGCACATAAGCTCTCCTGTTTGAGAAGAACATGCACTTACAGGTGCATGGAATATTTAGAATTGGACAAAGTGAACAGTAAGAAAAAGAAAATGGGTCCCCAGACTCTAGGGATTATTTCCATATGCCTATTTGATGCATATCTGATGGCACATTCTCAAGACTCCTCATTCGGAATGTGAGATACATTCGGATCTGTAACCACAAGGTTATGTGAGCCTGAGCAAAACCTGTTCATTGCCTGTGATAAAAATATAGTAGAATAATTAACGGATGAGTAGTCTATGAATTACTACTCGAATTGGAATTACTCCAAGTATTTTTGTAGGCTCTGTCGATTTGTCCTCAAGAGGCCTAGATTTTCTTCCTGGAAAGTGTGTTTGCACTTCTCACCTGAGAACGTGCCCTTGGCCAGGCACTCCTTAACCCTATTGGTGCGGCGCACGTGAAAGGCCTTGGTGATCTCCTGATTCATGAAGGCCTCGTTGTTGAGGATGTTGGCCACCATCATGCGCAGGTCGAAGACCTCCAGCAGCTCGGCGATGTGGGCGATGTGCATCAGCTCCTTCTCGTGTTCGTCCAGCTGCCCTGTGTACAAGTACCGCAGCACCGCGCGAAAGGGCCCTAGCTGCACCGAGGGGTCCATGCGCACCACCGTCATCAGCCTGGGGTTGTAGGTGACGGGGTCGTCCACCAGCTCCTCCTGGATGCTGACGAAGGCGCGGCTCCAGGCGGACAGCATCCTCCCCCGCCGGTCTCCGCCTCTCAGGGTGCCGTCGCTGGTGCAGGCGCGTAGGCCGGCCCGGCTGCCATCCTCGCTGCTCTCGCACACGTCGAAGCTGGCCGCCCGCATCAGCAGCTCCCGCCCGCTGAGGGGCGGGGGGCGGTGAGGCCGCGCCTCCTCCTCGCTCTCCTGGGAGCACAGGTCCATGATGAACAGGTCGTAGAACTTGGAGGAGGCGGTGGCCAGGTAGATCTTGTGGGCGAAGATGCGCTGGCGCTCCTGGAGGACCAGCACTACGTCGGCGCAGAGGGGGTCCTCCAGCAGGCGGCCGGGGTGCTCCTCGGTGGAGGAGGGGGGCGGGGGCACGGTGATGATGGGCGGCGGGGGCTTGGGCGGGAGGAAGGGAGCCTGCAGGAGTGGACGCTGCACGTTGCGGAGGTGGGACTTCCAGAACTGCAGGTGGCGGCGCGAGATGAGCGCGGCTCGGATGGCGTTGTCGAAGACGTCCTTCACCCCGAACTGCGCCACCACGCTCGTCTCGTAGTACGGCACGCCCAGCTCCTTGGCCACCTCGCGGCCCTTCTCCGGTGCCAGGATCTCATTGGACTTAATTGGTCTGTAATGCAGAAAAAACAGGAAAGAGCATGACTTGTAAATGGCAGCCAATTACAAAATGTAATACTCGTACTCAGATAATTGCAGGTACATAATATCTATTAAATCACAGTGTTTGCGTTAAATGCTCATGGCTACAGAGAATATTTAATTGAGTTACATTTTTAGCTAATTAGATTCTCCCAAAAATAGTGCAGTAATTGACAGGTAGGTTACATGGTGTCCTATATGCTACAAATGAGAACAGTACTGCTCTTAAATGTCTCACGAAAGTCACAGACTAGTCACTCTAAACTTAGAATTGGTATCATCGGTATAGAATAACTCAAATGTACTCCAATGTGGGAAATGTAGTTCCCATCTTAGGAGAGCCTGAAAATGCATGCAGTGACTGTTTACCTGGCTAGGGGGCGCCGTGCCCTGTTCACAGCCTCCAGGTCAGCGTAGCGCAGGTCCAGCTGGCAGCCGACCAGAATGACAGGGGCACGGGGGCAGAAGTGCTTGATCTCAGGGTACCACATGGTCTTCACATGGTGCAGAGAGTTGGGGTTGGCGATGGAGAAGCACAGCACCACAACATCCGACCTGCAGCGATGAAACGGGTTAAGAGAGGAGGGCTCACATACATGCCCCCAGGCTTCACCTCAGGCAACAGGACAGGGACATGCAGGAGTACACTGGCCACACCTGCCGTAGGCAAAGCGCCGGTCCTTGTGATGATCCCCAAAAGTATCCCAGAGGCGTAGTGACACGCTGACATCGTCCACCACATCCCTGGACCGCTCCAGAACCTGACCACACAGACACAGCCATGCGTCACACACACACAGCCATGCGTCACACACTGACATTAATCAGATTCAACGTGCCATCAGCAGCAGTTGGGCACTACACCATGCACCAGCGCTAGCTTTTTAGCAAAGCCACATTGTTTTTGTAGATATTTGGTAAGACCTCCTTGGGAAAATAGGCACTACAAATATTAACTGTTGGGGTTATTGCAATATTGCAGTGCCCATGGGCCTCCAGAAATGAAACCTATTTCTTGTGGGTCGCTTATTGGTTTTTCTGCATTCAGAGAAGGCACAATGCTTTGGCATTTCCAACTAGCTTGCCCACACAAAAATGGTAAGAGCATTGTTTACATAGTATTAGTATAAGTAGAAATTATACTGGTCTCAGCATTTTAGTGACATACATTTTACCCAGCTAACCCCACCCACTTGAAAACCTGGCATTTAGCCAAGGGGGGGGAAGCTTAAAAGCTCATTTTAAAATATTACTTGACCATTTGTGATTGAAAGAATGTATTAAAACAACACATCAGCAAATAATTAACAGATTTAAGTTTCCTAGACCTTTAAAGCTTAAATAAATCATTAGTCCCTAACAAGAATGTACCATAGAACATTAGACATGTTTTAACCATGCACAGGGCTTTACAGTACTCCCATTTTAGGAGCAATTGCTCCTGAAAATAGATGTGTGCTCAACTGGAAAAATAATTTAGGAGCACAACTACTAATTGGAACATATTAGTGTGCTACTAAATGTTCAGGTAATTAGCTATTTCCCCCCTGTGAAATAATGTAAGTGTTTCAGCAGAGTTCAGGACCGGATTGATGATTTGTAGCAGGGAAATTCAGACGCAAGAAAGGTGCTGTGGTTTTTGCACACGTGGTTAAGAAGTAGACACTCAGGGTCTTGAGGGTAACATATACTGTGCTTCCTGAGACTACTGCAGTGCTGTATCTAAGATCATTCCTATCCAATGATACAGCCAGAACACTGCAGAATTATTGTAAGAAGATCATGCATTAGCTAGGTGGCGATAAGAGTGAAATGATCATATCTGCAGCAAAATTGCATATAACTGAAGCAAATAGACCACTACTCATCCAAGTCATGTGAAATCAGATGTGATCAGTCTCTGACTGACATTTAGCAAAGAAATGCATCTGACAAAATGCATTTCCTGCATGACAGAATTCCACTGCCCAAGTAGGGCCTCCACATAGCTGGCTGATGAGCTGTAGGCCTTGCTCTAGGAACTGAATGAATGGATGTTACCTTCTACATGGTTCCTCATCTCCTCCTTAGTTTTTAGAGGAAGGAGTGAGTCAGGCAAAATGCATTGGCCTGATAGCACAGTGACAGTGGGACTTCACGGCATTGCGTCAACTCACCTCCTGGCAGACGCGGTACTGATCGATGGCCCAGACCGTGGGCACGTGTGTGGCTAGCAGCTGGTACTGCGTGAGCGTGGCGTTGCAGGCTCGTGCGCAGATGAGGCGGGTCTTCCCCACGGCGTTGTCCCCCACCACCACGCACTTGATAGTCTCAACGTTTGGCCTCTCATAGTCCATGTCAGAATCCATCAATTGGGACCTGTCAACGGTGTTGAATTAGAATAAAACAGCAACAGACAAAAATGCACAAAGGCCCCTTCTGCTGAACTCAAAATCAGACACTCGCCTGTTAACTTCAGGCCTGACCCCAGACCTGAGGCACTCAACCTGAACACACTCAAACACGAGGAAATTGTACCACCCTAGACTGATACATGACCCAGGGAACACTGATGATTCTCATTCATTGTGGCTATTACTGGTCTGCATTACTCATACTGCTTGCAGTGCTATGAATGCTTGGTCATGCACTTCCTGCCTGTAGCCAATTCAGCCCACTCACTGACCCTGTCACTCCCAGCCTATCTCCTGTTTCTGCAAGACACATCACAGACGGGCAGGAGCCCTGGGAGGGGTCCTGCTTCAGGAAATGTCCCTGAAAGAAAACAGTGGCTCTCCGATAATTCAATTCCCCCATTCTAAGTGCGGAAGCAATGTCTACGGATGCAATAATACAGTAGTGTGCAAAAATGTGGGCACCCCTGATCAAAAAACCTTTTACAATTAATATCGAAGTGAACAGAAGTGAACCTGACCTCTAAATGGTACAATGTTAGACATGACACTTTCAAAATAATAAAAAAGGAAAGGCCCTGTGCAAAAGTTTGGTAACCCTGTTACTCTACTCTATAACTCCTCCTTGGGCAACTACAACAGCTTGTAAATGCTTCCTGCAGCCAGCCAAGAGTCTTTCAATTCTCACTCTTGGAATTTAACCCCATTCTTCCTGACAGAAAACCTGTAAGCAGAAATATTCTTCAGCCTCCTTGTATGTAAGGCATGTTTAAGATATCTCCACAGATTTTCAATAATATTCAAGTCTGAGGACTATGGTGGTCATTCCAAAACCTTCATCAGTCCATCTGTTCATCTTCATCAACTTCATGGTTTGGATCATTGTATTGCTGGAATACCCAACCTCTCTCCAACTTCAATGTCTGGACTGGCCTTTGGACATTAGCCTCTAGGATTTCTTGATATTTGATGGAATCCATTCTTCCTTCCACTCAGAAAGTTCCATTTTGATTTAGTTAGTCCAAAGTGCATTGTTCCAAAAGGCTTCCAAAAGGCTAATATTGTGTTGAGATCGTTCTTTCTGGCAACTCTGCCATGTAGGTCTTTGTTGTTTAAAGTATGTTGCAGTGTTGTTATGTGAACAGCTAGACCTGTGTTTGCCTCACCAGGTCTTGGCCCATTCTATCTGAAAATTGTCTTGGTCTTCCAGACCTTGCCTTGACTTCAACTGTTCCATTTGTCTTCCCATTTCTAATGTTTCTGACAGTGGGAATAGGTAGTTTGAAACATTATATATATATTTTAGTTTTTGTAGCTTTCCCCTTCTTAGTGGAAATTAACAATCTTCAATCTGAAATCCTTGGACAACTGTTTAGAGGTGGTTGTTAACACCATACAGAACAGCCACTGCAGTTGGATACTTTAGAAGGCATGGAGTTACTTCAGAATAAAAAGTTTAGCCCTGGAATTATACACACTCAAACTTATTGAAGCCCTAAAAAGTAAATCACCTGGGTCTGGGCCTTAGCAATCATCTTTTTAAAAAGTAACAAAGAATAATCCAAAAGGGTTGCCAAACTTTTGCACAGGGCAAAACTTGCTTTAAAATTTGCAGAAAGGTCTCATGTCCAACTCTGTACCAGTTCAGTTTTGCTTTCGATCACAAACAGATTCATTGTAACAGACATTTAAACCAATTTTTGCACCCCATTGTACTTGTCATTTTGTTGGCAGGAAGACAAGCCACCAGTTTAAATATATCACAAGGTGCAGGTGCTACAAACCACTCTCAATTGCACTGAATTAAGAATAATCTGTCTTCACATTTCCTGTGAACCTTGTAACTCAGCATAAAAAATGATTATATATGCATTAATCGATGATTCAAAACAAAGGGCAGGACAAACATCATCTTAACTGGATGTGCTGTAATATGATTACAGTAATATGATGTCCTTTTGATGCTGACTGGCCATAACTTATTTCAGAGATCCATGTTCCAGCATCTGAAGGAAAACCGTGATTATAGCATCATTGAGAAAAAGATAGTCGCACTAAGACGAGTATTGTAGTAGCAGCAGGATACCTCTAGTAAAACCACAAATAATATTTTACTGTGATTCCTGCATTAAAACAAAACCTTTCAATTTTTGAAAAACAAATCCTTTTTGATTGTACTTGTGTTTGAATAACCTCACACCCAAGGTGTGCATAACTCAAATGTGCTTTGATTTAAAAAAATGTTTTACATCAACAGGAAATGGCTAACTATGATAATCATGTTGTCTATGTAAAGTATTAGACACCGACAGTACAATCTTCAGTACAATCTTATGAAAGAGAGTTACACCTCCTTACCTTTCCCTAGCCTGCCTGAACATTCAAAGAGATAAGTATAAGTATAACAGGCTGAATTTGCCACACCCACACAGACTCTGCATGACAGCAGAAAGCATGTCTCATTTGTAACCCCTCCTCCTACTCAAGCATGTTTGCAGTACCCTATTATGATCTATTGTAATGATGCCACAATCACACACAGATGACAAGCCAATGAGCAAAATATTTCAGAAAAACATTGCCCCTTACCTGTTATTGTGAATAGTACCTAGCTCCTCTTTGCGCACTCCCGGAAGGGGAGTGCTGTTGATGACTTCGGAACAGGAGTGTCTAGCAGAGCTAGCTACTGTGTACACACCACAACCAACTTCCCCTTAATTCCCTCAAACCCTTCTGCCTAGCAACAGCTTCCTATTGGCAGACAACACCTCTCTCCTTTATAACTCCATGGGTCAGTTGATTAAAATAAATTCAAACTCAAACTAAAACATACTGTATGTAACAGGAAATAATAATATAGGAAACAGGTAGGCTAATGTTCTCTGACAGTAAATTGATTGATTGCCTTGGTTTTTTTTTATTTTTTTTATAAAATTTCTAGCAGGTTAGTTTTTCAGGACGTTTTGTAAACAAATGAAAATCTAATAAAGCACAATTAAGCGTGCAAAGATTGAAAATCAATAATGTGACAGACAGAAAATAGCAAACACCCACAGGAGATATTATAGCACAACAGAACCTGTATTACTATATTATTTTAAGGAAATGATTACTACAATAGTAAAGCTGTATCAATCATTGCATGAGAGGGAGGTAGAGAGAGTGAGGAGTTGAAGAAGACAGATAAATTATGTTAAATCAAAACTTTTGGCGGATGTAGACAGCAGATCACTGGACACTAAAGACACACTGAATTCTCCCTTGACTATAACATAGGTTTATAAAACCTGTGCATGAATAGACCATCTATTTCCCAAGAAGTCCCAAGAAACCTATTAACTAAACTAATTTGTTCCAAATGAAAGACTATTTTTTTCAGCATCTAAGATAATTACAAAACAGCAACACCTACACTGCGAAGCACCACAACTACATTGAACAAACAGCATGGCATGCTGCCCTGAGCAAGCTTCAATAGTACAATAATTAATAACATTCATTGAATCACTACCGGCTATTCTAACCACATCGGTATGTGTTTCCTTTATACTTTATATGCCAGCAAGTAAACCAGTAGTCTACTGTATGTTCTGTTTCTTACTCGATATGCATAATTGAGTAAATATGACACAGCTACCCTGTTGTGTACAGTACATCACAGACACGACTGAATTCCCGTGAGACAGTAGCCATCATTTTTAATAAGAAACCTTTTTGAAAGCTAGAATACTGGATCAATGGAAATCAAACACGTTTCAGTGATATGACAATATTTACATTAAAAATAATATACCAACATTTGGAAATAAAATGCATATCCATTATAATTCGATTTTTTAACGACAAGCACGTTAGAGCCAATATGCAGATCCATGTGGTGGTAGCAATCCATGCAACCTGAAAAATCGACAACAGTTGTGGAATGTATTGACAAATTGTTACCTTATTCATTCTGCGACTGAGTACCTTCATATTTGAATTAAATGGTCGGAATAATATAGGGAAACACACTTTGCTCACCTCCCGCCTGGAAAATGGTGGTTGTTGATTTCGCTATCCAGCCTTTGGTTTCCTTGGAAACGGAATTTATTTCTCTCCCATATCAGTGAGCAAACGATACAGCACATGCTGTTTGCGTTTACAAGAGTGTCAGCTATTAAGGCTATATTTTAATCAATGGGTGAGATCTAGAAATGCATCTGAGGCCAGCGTAAATTATATGAAGTGAAATAACGTTATTCCAAATAATTCTAAACCTCGTCTAAAATGCAAATAAATTAACATGCATTAACTAATACTCATTTTAATATTAATATTAATACTAAGTAACGTAATTGACTGTACAGTGTCAGGTGATATGGGAAATGGACAGGCTGCATAATTTGCTAAACAAAATGGAGCATAGATGTCCACATGCACCAGAACCAGATAGGCAGTGAATTTTGTAGTTAACCAAACAGGGTACCGTCAGTTAGAGTGCAGTGCAACATATCCGTTTAGGCCCCGTCTACAACTGGAATTGCACCAGATCTATCAAGGTACGGGAACTGCCTTATAAAAGCTTCCCGAGTAGCGTTCCCTACATTCTGATTAGGCTACAGTGTGTGACAACGACAACGTCAATTATAAAATCGTAAATAGTACACAGTCTGTCTTGGCTAACCCAGAATCTCCGAGACAGAACATAATTCTTTCTGGCCTGTCCTGCACATCTTCTCAGCTGACGCTTGTGGGCTTCGACTCATTCATAAAAAAAAAAACAGAGCGCAACTACGGGCCAGAGTCTGATACTAAATATAAGATAGTCTGCTAAGTTGGGCTGAGTTACTTTTAAGTGACACACGATGTCAATATGGTTCTATTGCTCATGCGGATAGACTCACATTACGAGTGCATAGGTTATTTTTGGTGAATGATGTAGGCCTATACTATTACTGGCCGTCCTCAGAATGCGCTCAAGAACAGTGCAATATTAGAAGATAGAGCAGGAGAATAACTTAGCATGCACAACCAAACGGTAAATGAGTAAGTCAAAGGCAACCCTGTTCAGTGTTTTTATTTTATTTTTATTTTGCCTGTTGTATTTCTGAATCACTTTGCAATTAGATGTTTATGTAAGCAGATAAAATACACTATAATATAAAGAACAATTAGGCCTACTGCTAGGACTACTACTAACAACAACAACAACAACAACAACAACAACAACAACAACTAATTATTACTATTGTTGTTATTATTATTAGTAGTAGTAAAATCGTGTAAAATGCATGATGTTGTATACGGGATAACTGGACTCGATAATGTACCATGGAGTCGTTATATACTTCATAATAAGGCAATATTTACTATACAGTGAATGGTGCAATACTCGCCCATGATGCAGTGATTATCTAGCTTACTGCAGAAAATGATTTGTCACATTAGAAACAGTATTAAGATCGGCTAAAGTGCATCAATAATGACAGTGTTTACCATTCTTGGTAGGAAAGGACAGACCGTTCAATGATGGAATCAAAATGTCATGCAGAACTCTCATAGGCTACGGTATTATGTTTAATAAGACACAACCAAGTCATAATCAAGGGACCTAATCTTTACTGAAATTACGTCGCCAAACATGCCAGTCTGTTTTGTATTTTAAATAGAAGGCAGCCTAGTCATGGGTGACGCCTCTCAGGCAGCAACTAAGGCACGCGCCACTCATTGTGTGTTCTTTTGACTGGCCAAGGTCTCAAACAGGCTGTGCTCAGCAAGACAGCGTCGTTATGAATCATCGGGGCCTGACAGAGGCACTTTCACCCCGTTTGCGCTGCAGTCAAGAATCACTTTCCAGTAGCTACTCCAGATGCAACCAACTACACCTGCGAACTGTCTTTTGCTTGAATATGCTACAGTAGCACATGACATGGCTGGACAGTAACCTTGACGATTATAACAAATATGACAAATCCAGGACTTAATATCGGTTCTTTGCAAAATAGATCGCCGAATTTGGCGTCGAAGAACATTCAAGACCCTAATATTTCAGTTCAATTTAACACATGCTTTCTTTGTAGGCTGTAGACTATCCCTGGTAGCAGTAACCTAGCTAGCTAATGCTTATAGCCCATGTCAATTTGCAGCACTGACATTCTAAAGTTTACGTACGTTTAGCTAGCATACTGAACAGAAGAAAATAATTTGTACGAAACACATGACGTAACACAATAGTTTGTTATATTCCATTTTACTGATATCACGAATAAGAGAGAGATTGATATCTATTTGCATCCTCAAACATACTAACACTTGTGTACATCTTTCTGTCTTATATTTCTCATTCGAGGCGACTGCATCAACTGTTATGCAAGACTGCACGTCTTCCCAACAGAATATCTCCGTGGTAGCCTAAGCACTGTTGTCCGCTCTTCTGGTAGTGTGCATGATATTACGACATAGTTGCATTCAGATTACTTTAATCGTGGAATATTTGTTGAAATATCAATTATACACTTACCGCAATAAAATGAAGTGGTGCATCGGGCTGGCCGATGTTTGAAAGCGAAAGGACGACGCGATCCCCATTGGATGCAGCTTGCACCTTCAGGAAGCCGGGGCTGAGCCTCATTTTCCCGGCAGTACAGCGGGGCTGGCTATGCAAACTGTCGGCAGTAGTCGCCGATACAATCGCTTTGGATATCTCTGTAAACCAACCAGTCTAGGCCAAAACTGATGTTTTGTATCTCGCAGTGACTCTGAATGCTCTTCCTCAGTGTCGTACCTCGAAGCGCGACGAGCTACCTCGTCTGCAGCTTCGGTTACCGTAGGCACTGTATTGATACGCACAACAACAGTCCTCACTGTTCTACCCAAATCTCACATTCCAAATGTAATTGCCTGTCGTAGCTTCTGGTCAAAAACTCTCAAATACCCAGCATTTTTTTAACTGTGTGATTGCTGACTAGCAGCTTATGGTGATGTTTACAAATGTGGAAATCATATTAACTTACTTCACAAATTCTGGGGCACATTGTTAAAGCACCTTAAAACATGAACGACAGTTAATGCTGTGTTAAGTAGCCTTGGTACCCATCTATAGCACCGAATTTCTTTATCACCTAGACGTAGAATATATTCTAGCGCTATCTGTGTCAAATTACAAGTTTTTCTAAGCACACTAACCCAGTCTAACATTATTAAAGCTGAGAACTTTCTCTGCGCAAGCTCATTCGTAATTTACAGAAATTGTTAATCGGGGGCTAAAATTATCTGTGTCAGAGTCAAGGTCGAACAAGCTGTATAAAAGAAGTAAAAGCCAGAGGGGTAAGAAGTTGCATTGTCCTCTAGAACTTGCTTTCAGCAACTGTAGTTGTGAACATCTTAAAGGTACAAGGACGGCCAAAACCAACACAGAATTATAAAAGGTTAGAGAATCTTATAGTAAATTAGAGGTTGCTCGGGTTTACGGTATACCGTGGTTATAAAGCAAATACATTGTTTTTATGTAGGCTACTATTTTATAGCACTTTACAGCAATCTCTCAATTGTCCAGTAATGAAGTAGGCTTTCAAAATTAAGTCTGATTCAAACTTACTCATAATAGGCTGTTACAACTTCCATGGTGTCCTCAGTGAAGCGTTTGGTCTTGGAGTTATTTCCTAAAAGGAAAATTTGCAGTATCTTTGACAAAGTATGTAATCAGTTTTTCACTCTCAGATTACCAAAGTATTTATGAAACAGCAAAACATGTGGATGTCAAGCCCATTAGGTGACCACTCATTTTATGCAGAAAAATGGATGCCATGCTACCTATAGGATCGAGTACTCCCACCAAACTCTTGAGTCAGTGGCGCTTTGGGAAGGTCACTCAAAGTTACGTACCTGTGTTCCTGTCCTGTGTACTACACTCCTGGCCTTATGCACTGAGCCTTAGTTAAAACCTTTCACCTTTCATCGGTAGTCCCTCCATTTCTTTGCTTTGTTGTCTTTTGTCATTCGCTACAAGTTAAGCAGGTGTGCAGCATTGTCAGCCTATCCATTCACAGAACTTTGTAAACGCTTTCACTCATACACACATAAGCACACGCACGCATGCACACACACACACACACACACACACACACACACACACACACACACACACACACACACACAAACAAAATATCAAAGCTTTTAGGCAGCTAACAACACTGAGAAAAGGAGGAATTTAGGTGCACACAGTACTATTGTGTGTTTTACCTTTAAGTAGAGGGAGAAAGCAGCATCTCATGTTTCAGTTAACCCTTTAAGTGTTGGCCAAATGAAGCATATTGAGTTAGTAGACATACTGAATCCAAATATTTTCTCTTTTTTTTTTGTTCTTTTTTTTTTTTTTACACCATCCCACTCATACCTCAAACTGCCTGTACAAAGTAAGTACACTGCAAACATCCAAGAGTGATTCATGAGTACATTTAAAAATAATGACTGTTGACATGAATAAATGCTGCAAGACACATATTAATAAAGGATGTTGAATATGTAAAAGAGGAGAATAATTACCTTAATAAATATATATATACAAAAAAGTTAAATAAAAAAAAGGGGTACATAAAAGTCACAGTAATACATTTGCAGATTGAATATTTCTTAGTAACACCATGATTTTGTATCCCATCACTCAAACAATGATCCCAGCCTGCGACCATCGCCTTTTCATAACCCATGGAGGAGTATTTAATCTTTTCCAACATAAGAAAAAGCATTAACTTTAGATCATAAAGCCGATGCTTTAGGAGGTCTCGCAGATTTCCACTCCAATAGGATCCTCCAATAGGCTACAAGCGAGGCAAAAGCAATGGCATCTTTCTTGCCAACCATCAGGGATAAGCCTATGTCATCCTGTTTCCCCCCTAAGTTGTATATCAACATAAAATATTATGTTGAATATTTGTTCCAAATACAGTGGACCAATAGCTTGTTATTTTAGGACCAGAAGATGTGAAACAGGTCAGCCTTTGCGGTGTGACAAAGGTCCCCTTTTTTTTAATCTTGAAAAGCTATGCTAGCTAGAGAACCACGAGCGTAAGATACTGTAACGTTAAAACAAACTTCTTCTGGTTGGCTTGAAAAACTATGTACATTTTCATTATCAACGTAGTTCACACAAACAACCGCATTTTCATTAAATTGGCCATGTGATGGGAATTTTGATCTGCTGACCGATGAAGGGTTGCACTATTTTAAAAACCTTTCAGTATGGTCTTTAAGATCGATATGCAAGCAGGACAGCGAGTGATATTGAATGTCTTGTTTTTTGGTGTTCCAGTGTCATACAAATATGAACTGTATTCTGTATTTGAGAGAGCTTGTTTGTAATTGACCTTAACATTAATAGCTTGCATAGAGACCGAGATTGGCATGTACTGTAGTTGCATGCAGTTTTGAAATGATTTATAATTTTACTATGCAATGAAAAGGTAGGAGTATATTAATAAACCAATACTGCAATGTGATTCAACACTAACTAACTGGTTCTGGTGCATGTGGACATCTATGCTCTGTTTTGTTTAGCAAATTATGCAGCCTGTCCATTTCCCATATCACCTGACACTGTACAGTCAATTACGTTACTTAGTATTAATATTAATATTAAAATGAGTATTAGTTAATGCATGTTAATTTATTTGCATTTTAGACGAGGTTTAGCATTATTTGGAATAACGTTATTTCACTTCATATAATGTACGCTGGCCTCAGTTAACTAAGTAACTTCATTTACAAATACAGTTATAATTATTATTCTTGAGTCCCAGATGCAGATTAAGGCTAGTCCTGGACTAAATGCAATGAGAGATTATCCATACAAAACTGCATTTAGTCCAGGATTGATCTTAATCTGTGCTCATGTAACTGGCCCCTATTTTGTTATTGATCATGATCTTATATTACAGCCCATGATAATGCTTTCATTATGTTACAAGAGTTACACAGAGTTCTTAAAATAAATAACCATTCTATTTTTTATCTTATTTATTGGTATATCAATTACCTACTGCACCAGAACTGAGATTTTGGCATAGTTGTTCATTGCTCATCTTTTTGTGTGCCCCTTATAATACTGCTTCTTCAGTTGTCACACACTTGATGTCATATACACAATATAGTAGTATAGGAATCCTGATTAATTTATATAACCATACTGTTGGTTAGGCTGCACCATTCTGGAGACTTGGGACTCGACCTGGACTCTAGCTCAGAGTCTTGGGACTTGATTTGGACTTCCATTTGATGACTTTTGAACATCTCTGGCAGAACACGCCTAGCTCAGAAGTATTCTTCCGCCTCCTTGAATATACAGCATGTTTGAGATCTCTCCACAGATTTTCAATAATATTGAAGTCTGGGGACTGTAGTGACCATTCCAAAACCTTCATCCGTCTTTCCTGGAGGTACTTTATTGTTGATTTTGAGGTATGCTTTGGATCATTGCCTTGTTGGAATACCCAACCTCTCTTCAACTTCAATGTGTAGACTGACCTTTGAACATTAGCCTCTAGAATTTCTTGATATTTGGTGGAATCCATACTTCCTTCTACTCGCACAATATTTCCTGTGCCCCCCGCTGCCACACAACCCCAAAGCATTATGGATCCAACTCCATGCTTCATGTTTGGCTAGGTGTTCTTCTCTACAAAGGCTTTATCCATTTTTCTCCAAAGCCCCTTCTTTGGTGGTAGCCAAAAAGTTACATTTTGGTTTCGTCAATCGAAATCACATAGTTCCAAAAAGGTCCCTCTTGCATAAAGGATCACTGTTAATGATGCATTTTTAGTACGTGTTGACTCTGTTAGCAGGTGTACTGCAGAAATTAAGACCCTCATAATTGGATCTAGTGTGAAGTGTTTTCCTGACTGGATTGCCTCCTTATTACAATACAAGGGTGGATTTATTTTTCCTTCTCAACCTAACAAGAGGTAAGGAATTGATTCAGTTTATGAGGGAAGCTTAAATCTCACCTCCAAGACCTGTCTGCTGAGGTATGTAGAATATGAAATATACTGGATATTTCCTGACTTAAGGAAAATAATTTCAAATCCAATGGTAAACTCCAACCTGTGCAGTACAGTCTTCAAAGCTTGAAATGTAGAGCACCCATGTCCCAAAATAACTACATTCCCTGATCTTCTCATTCATGAAACATACAATAACATACAGCTTTATTCTCAAAAAATGCTCTCATACATTTTTATTATTTCTGCAACGTGGGACATAGTCCACCAGGTAGAGGTACCACACTGTCAATCATGTTTGTGTTAAACAGATTACTGCCACTGTAGCAATAAGGCAGTTATTTTTATTTTGTATCGTTTTCTATGGAAAACCATCTATATTTGGTGTCATTTGGCCATTGATGTGGTGTACGCAGGCACAATGACCTGGTGGTTTGTTTAGTAACTCCCATATCTATTTCAATGACAACCACTTTGCCTTAAGGCTGCATGTAAACCTCATGTTCACCCAACCCCCACTGGGAAATTGGTAGGACTGAAAGTTGTGCAATACCTAAAAAGTGACTAAAGGTAAAGTAAAACTCTGCTCACCGTCAGATCACCAACAGATCGCCTCCTCTACCGATCCCATGGCCAGCAGCCCCACAGACGACCAGCCACCCTTCTCCCTGGATTCCTACCACGTCTCCAAACAGTATGGCTTCATGCTCCCGGAACCCCTGGTAGGGAAAGAGATTAATTTCTTTATGCGGTTGGAAAGCAGTAGGAGAAACAGCACTTCACTTCACTTTAACTTTGTTGAAATGCGTCACAGCAATTCACAGTAGGAACAGTTACTTCTCAGCAGTTATGTGTGCAATGGGGACACAGGGACAACCATTCATTAACTAGTAGGTTAAGTGTTTAGCCAGCAGTCTCTGAAGGCTATTTGGTCACTGAAAAAGAGAAAAAAATGTCTAAATGCAATTTTCTTTTTGTGTTTAGACACTCAAAAGAAAATAAATACAGAATGTTTTGTATTTGCTTTGCAGCAGAACTTTATCATTTTCAGGGCAAAGGTGACTGTTCTGTAACATTTGTTGATCATGTATATTGATTTTTGCTAAAAATAGATTACATCTTCTGTATGCATCAGGGGTGCCACTGCCTGTCTAAAAGTAGTATGGCAAAGTGGAGCCCCCCAGCAGTATGCAAACTCACTGTAATCCACAGAAAACAACCTAACTTGCCTTGCTATTTTTCACTTCATCATGAGCCAATCTTGAGGTTGGCTAATCACTCACTGGGAATTGTGCACTGCTATGCAAATAGTCGTATTTTGAATATTGATAAACCCCACAACTACCAGAAGATGGCTGTTCTCAAATTTTCTCCTGTCATTTTGAATCACTTCATGTAGATTTTGCCTACTTCATGTAGATTCAGATTTGTATTTGTACGCTGTTGTTTGTGTGTGTGTGAAGAACTGCAAGACTGTTGATGCAGTTGTTCTAAGATACTTTTCTGAGTGTCTCAGGTTAAAAAGCTCCTCTCTGCTGTAGTGGAGGATGTATGGAGTACAAATGACCAGCTAGGCTGTAGGAATTTGGTTCTTTGTGAAATAAAACTTATTGTCCAAAATTCAGGTCAATAACAATTTATTAATGCAGCAAAATAGTATTGATTACAGTATGAAACATACTGGTTAAATGCAAGGGAGGGCAATTACAAAGTAGTGTTGTGTGGGCACAAGCTTTATAGCCCAGTTGAGAGCTGTGAAGAAAAATCCCAAAATATCAGACAGTGACATCACAAATAATTTCCCCAGGGCAGGGGTGAAGGTAACTCAATCAACCATCTAAAGAAGACTTAGACAGCAGTATTATAGAGACTATACCCCAAGATGAAAAGCACTCATCTGTAGTAACAATCGGAAAGTGACATTACAATTAGCAAATAAGTACAGAGATGAGCCACAAATGTTCTGGAACAAAGTTTTATGGACTGAGTGGACTGAGGAAGTGTCATGGCTTGGGATTGCATGGCTGCTTCTGGAGTGGGCCAACTAATCTTTATTGATGATGTAAATTGTGATGGTAGCAGCATGAATGATGAATTCAGAAGTCTACAGGAACTTCAGCATGTAACAAAACAATGACCCAAAACACTCAGCCAACACAACAAAGGACTTCACTTGGGAGAAAAAGTGAAAGGTTTTAGACTGGCCAAGTCAATCATTAGCCCTTAACCCAATTGAACATGCATTTCTCCTCCTAAAGAGGAGATTGTAGGGAATTGGCCTTGCTTTTCCAATAGGCCTTGCTTTTCCAATAGGACTGTATATGCGGCAATGTGCCCGTTAGTAAGTAATGTTCATTGACATGTATATGTGACGGTGTGCCCGTTAGTAATGTTCTTTGACATGTATATGTGACAGTGTGCCCATTAGTAAGTAATGTTCTTTGACATTGTCGTGTCTAGGAAATGACAGAATTCTAAGTCCAATCTCTAATTTGTCGAAAAACAACTTCATGAGGGAAAAGACACCACGGCAGCAAACTCTTCAGGAAAATCAGAATTATTAGCACAAGTGCACAAAGCCAGACCAGTTCTGCAGAAGTGGACCTCGATTGTTGGTTTCACACACATTTTATACACTTCTTTCAACATAACTTTGTTTTGTCAGCTTGATCTTAAGAAAGCACAGGCATACAAACTGCCCTCCACAAATGTGTTCTCATCAAAAATAATTGACATGACATGTTAAATGATATTTTGTATCACAGGCTATATTTAAAAATAAATGTTCTTATTGCATTGTACAGGCATACAGCTGTTCTGAAAACTGTCTTTGCCAAAGTTAGCCCACCCCCATCACACAAGACTCCCCGTCCTGCACGGCTCATACGTGAACTGTCCTTGACATTGATAGCCCACCCCCACAACGCCAGGCATCCTGCCCTGCAAGCAGTTTTCTAACACAGAGGAATCATAAAAAGTGAATCATGCAAAACATGGTGTTATTCGGTACTTTCCAACTTTTCTTAAGCATACACATTATTTTATTCAATTCAGGTTACATATGGGTCACTATACTTCTAGCTCAAATGAGCAGTTAATCAGTTTGAAAATATATAGCCATACTTAATCGTACTTTAACAATTGATTAATGGTGGTTTCTTGCGTTTCCATAAGCTCATCTGTAATGAATGACATAGGTTCATTGGATTACATTTTCTACAGTTGACACTGGTTTCTTGCGTTCCCATAAGCTTTAATGATATAGGTTCATTGGATTACATATTGATTTTATGAGTAAATAGGCAGCATACATATGATATACATTGATTATAGGCTGCATACATATTGGTATATTTTTTGGCATGAAGCTTTGAGAGTTTTGGAGGAACCAGCTTGCTCAACTTTAGCAATTTGATGCTTTGGTCTGATTTTGATTTGTGATTGATTGTTTTAAAATAGGTGATTGATTGTCTTAACAGGAGGCAAGAACACCTTGTTCTGTGAATTTTCTCCTACAACATGTATATGAGACAGTGTGCCCATTTGTAAGTAATGTTCTTTGACATGTATATGTGACTGTGTGCCTGTTAGTAATGTTCTTTGACGTGTATATGTTACAGTGTGCCCATTAGTAAATAATGTTCTTTGACTTTTTGGGTAGGGCTTCATGCTGAGGGGAAAACACAGAACAAAGCATATACATCAGAGACATGCAAACACATTTTCTCAAATAAAATGTTTTAGAGTTTTAGATTTTAATTGCAAATTACCTCACAAATTACCTGTCTCGACTGATTATTTTGTGCTAAATGGTATACTCCATTTGATAGTCATGAAGGAAACTACCACTTCATTAAATTCCACTATTGTTGGTTGAGTGTGATTACACTTGAGAATTGTTTGTGTGTAGTGCAAGTGTATGGTGTTTGACTATAGTTAAACCATAAGTGTCATGTTCAGATGGTAAAACTGTGCCAAAACAGAAAAGCAATAGTCTCTCTCATATTATATAAATTATAGTCAATTCAATTATATAGTCAATTTCTTACTTGGAGACTGGTCCGGAAGTTCTTTTGTCCAGTCATTAGTTTGGTCAGTAGTTAGAGTAGAAGACAGAGACAAATATGAACCAGCTTGATGCTGTATGTTCTTTTTTAGTCCAGCAGGGGGAGTCCTTGCTCTGTGATCCAAGCACATGATGGGCATACTGCAGCTGTCCTGTAGTTGATGCCTAGTTTTGAATAAAGATCATGAAGGCGCATTCATACAAGCCTGCCACTCTCTGATTAAGTCACAAAATGCTGTACATGTTAGAAAGGTATACTATACATTTTGCACAGATATTTATAGCAATCAAGCTAGGTACTGTGCTGGCTTGGGTACATTCTGTTACATAACACATAACCGTTCAAACAGTACATATAACAGTGCAGGTATGTATGTTCCATTTAAACACTGTGTGGCTCACATAAAACACTATCACTCATTAGTGGGGTTATGGGAAAGTTCACCTCTGAATTCAACTGGCCAAATAAATGCTTGCTAAGTGCTTGATGGAGCAGACAATCAGGATGGTATGTTAAGTGCTGGTTGCACAACTCTTTAGAATTGGACTAAGGATGAACTGGTATCCATCACTGCAATTACTGTCCATGAATGCATTAAAACTGGTGGAAGTGGACCCTGAATTTATCCTTGACAGGTGCTACATCAGCATAAGGCATTATTCGCATTATTCACTAATTCTTCCCAGAGAGGTCTCGTAAAGTCATGTGAATTCGCCCATGCTAATAAGTGCGGATCGGTAATGAGCCTCTTCTCCCTTCAGGCTGAGCTGCCCCCATACTATCAGCCATGGATGGACATTGCCCAGTGCGTCCCAGAGCTTATCCACTCCCATGCACTACGTGCCCGGATCCATCAGGTACCACATTCTCTGCACACCCGTACGTTTAGGCACACTGCAAAAAAAATCTGAATGAACAATGCTCTGGTTACATAGCTTACTGTTTTTACATTACATTACATTATTGGCATTTGGCAGACGCTCTTATCCAGAGCGACGTACAGTTGATTAGACTAAGCAAGAGACAATCCTCCCCTGGAGCAATGCTGGGTTAAGGGCCTTGCTCAAGGGCCCAATGGCTGCTGCGGATCTTATTGTGGCTACAATGGGATTAGAACCACCGACCTTGCGTGTCCCAGTCATTTTCCGCACAGCCATTGGGCCCTTGAGCAAGGCCCTTAACCCTGCATTGCTCCAGGGGAGGATTGTCTCCTGCTTAGTCTAATCAACTGTACGTCGCTCTGGATAAGAGCGTCTGCCAAATGCCAATAATGTAATGTAACATCAATTATTTATACGGCTGGATATTTACCAGATATATTAATTACCTTACACAAGGGAACAACAGCAGTGTCCCCACATGATAATCAAACCTATAACCTCTCAAAAGATACAAGCAGATGCATAACCATTATAGTACACTACTACACTGAAACTGAAACTATCTGAAAGGCACTGTTTGTGTCTCTATCACGTCTCTGGTGTGTTTTTCTGAACATCACAGTCTGTGAAGGTTATTGATACTGATTAAGTCTGAGTGCTGGACTAAACTGAGTATTGTATGGAGAATCTCCATTCAGAATTGAATTCAGTCTAGGGCTATAGGCTTAATCTGTGTCTGCGAAAATAGCCCAGATATTTGTCATTTTATCTGGGTTCAGTCAGTCAGTTCATGTCAGTGTGGCAGGTAAGCGGACAGTTGCTTCTCATAGGCAAAGTGTTGGATGCAGGAGAAATGGGCAGGCGTAAAGACCTGAGCGACTTTGACTAGGGCCAAATCATTAAGGCCAGAAGACGCTCATCGATGTGTGAGGGCAACAAAGTTAATCATGGTTACAGGAGGAATGTGTCACAACACACAGTGCATCGCAGCCTGCTGCATGTGGGGCAGAGTGCCCATGCTAACCCCTGTTAGCTGGGTGTCCACGCTAACCCCTTTCCACCATCGAACATGCCTACAATGGGCATGAGAGTGTCAGAACTGGACCTTGGAGCAATGGAAGAAGGTGGCCTGGTCCGATGAGTCCTGTTTCCTTTAACATAGTGTGGAGTGTGATGCTCTGGGCAATGTTCTGCTGGGAAACCCTGGGTCTGGGCATTCATGTGGATGTCAGTTTGACACGTGCCAACTGCCAAAACATGGTTGCGGACCAGGTACACCACTTCATGGCAGAGGTATTCCCCGATGGCAGTGGCCTCTTTCAGCAAAAGGTCTCCAAATTCCCTGGATCTCAATCCGATCGAGCATCAATCAATGGTCTCTGACTTCAACTGTAGACGTGGCGCCAGAGATGTGGAGTTTCCTTTGTAACTATGATGATGATGTGGAGCTTCCTTTGCAAGTATGATAAGAAGGCCATCAGGTTAGACATGTCTGGTCAGAAATAACTATAATTTATAAAGTATAATTTCCAACAGAAGTATGCACACAGTCTGGAACAAACTTTACTAGGAGATTTTAATGATTTGAGACATAGCATAAAGGTGAGCATTAAAAACTGCACTGCAATCTCGCAGCTGATGACAGCTCCTGCCATCTGCATATTATATTCTGTCTGATTATCCTTTGGCACAGAAATAGATTTCAAAACATGACGTACATAAAGTTGTTCCTTCCTGTCAAAAGAAGTTAGCACAGCATAGTTTAAGCCGGGATACACGAGATAAATAGGCATGCGGTAATCTTTCAGTCTGTAACAGTGAACAGGCTAATGTCCCAGCTCCTGCATGTCTGATGGCACAGTGCAGATAGGGGACTTCAGCTCCTCCTCTTTTCCCAGATGCCCCAGCTGGACCCCATGTTCCTCCAGAAGTACAGAGAGCTGCGCCTGGCACACCTGGCGCTCGCCGTAATGACCATGGGCTACGTGTGGCAGGAGGGTGAAACAGGCATCGTGAAGGTATTCCGCAGTCCGGTCACGTGCTGTGAGCAGACCCAGCTCCCAGAGCACTATGCAAAGGCAGGGAAGAGAGGGGCTGTGAGAATTCCTGGATGACACAACCCACCCCCTCTTTTGAGATGAGTCCCTTGTGCAAGGAAGTGCCATTTTAAAAGGTTATTTACCCCCACTGCCATTGCCATGAACCTGTAGACTTACCAAGCCGACTTAGCACACAGCACTTAATACTTAATATCTGATTTGTAACTGTCAACTGTAACTGTCAAACTTTTAAAAAAACATTTACACCTTATGTGAGCTACGCACTCTGCCAAAGACACATTTCCATTAC
The DNA here is from genome assembly GCF_963514075.1 of Conger conger. Classification (NCBI taxonomy): domain Eukaryota; kingdom Metazoa; phylum Chordata; class Actinopteri; order Anguilliformes; family Congridae; genus Conger; species Conger conger. The sequence goes on from NC_083770.1 coordinate 26,021,427, forward strand.
TGCTTGAATTAATGGTCAATAAAGTTTTGACTCTTGAATCTTTTTATTGATGCAGTATTATATGCAGGCGTGTACAGAAATGCACACACAGACTCAAGTCCACATTCAAGTTATTTTTAAACCTCCCATCACCAGATTCTGTGGGCATATCTACTACAGGTGTGGAAGTTTGCCATTTACCATTTAACCAACCAAGTAAAAAGGTACAGTCATTGATGCTTTGTCACTGTGACAATAATGCTACTGGGTATAGGAAAGACACAAATTATAATAATATCAACTGTTGAACATCTGTAAATATTTTTCTAAATTCAGAGGTAATAAAATAATGTAAAATGTTTCTTGTATAGTCTACAGCTTACACTATGGGAAGGACCAACACATTTTTTGTCTCTCATTTGCAATCATTGTGCCAATAATGATTTAGAATTGTCATGGGAACAGAAGTAGTAGGTATAGAATGGCAAAATAAATGCAGGACAATTAAAAAGATGACCAGGAAAATAACGGCAAATTCAAGTTAGCAGCATGCTTTTCTCTACAGTAACACTACAACAGTCATAGTTAACTCTGCATTGTAAACATATTTTTATATTAACCAATTATGTAAGGATTTTATGACTGCTTTTATGTTTGGGGTCTAATTGATCCCAACAGTTGAAATAAACACACAATTATTGTAATAGAAATATAGTCATATATTCCAAAATGACTAGCCTTTTATCCATAAATATGAAAAATCTGTGAGAAACATCTCATTTTAGAGCCTAAGGTACAGAAAGTGAAGGTTTGGTATCTGTATGGGAAAGTGCCACCAGAATCAACCACAAAGAAATAAAAATGGTTGTATATTTTCTTATATTTTATACAGTTTCAGTGGGTCAAAATAACCCCACATAATACATTTGTATGCAAAGTTGCTACAGTATGTTTATTGAATGTTTACCATTTAATCCCATCAAATTAGAAAATTAGAAAAATCATACAGCATCAATATTAAACAAGGTTAATAAATTTTTAAGAGACTAAATATGTCACTTGTGAAATAACTCGTTTGGATGCAATTTTTGCTAGTTTCGTTTGGCTATGTAAGCAGTTTATTATCCTTATGTAAGTGTATAACACTCTTGTGTTGTGCTGTATAAAAACAGTTTTTAGATACAATCCACTGTCAGATAACATCAAATCGGCCCTAGTCCGAGTCCTAACCTAGATCCGTACTTTAAATTGTACTTCCCTCTAGATCTTGCAGTGCACTGGTTATGGGTATGCACTTTGCACTTTGTTGTACATCACTAAGAGCGTCTGCCAAATGCCAAGAATGTAATGTAATGTGACTGGGGTCAAATTGACCACAAACATAATAGGAGAGTTAACAATATGATTACAAGCTATGTATATTGACATGATTGGATATGCACATGTTAATTGCTACTTGATTCTTCTGGTATATTGCTGCAGTTTGCTGGTCAGCAACGAGTGTTTAACCTAATCTGACTTGAGCTTCCAGTACCAACAACTGGATGAGGTGGGGAGGGGTTTGGCGTGGCATCCTACTACTATACAATTAAATTAGCAACTAATCTTCTGTGAAGGAAAAATGTAACCTGCAACTGTACTGTGTGTCCTGGCTGGTGCATCATCAGCACGACTCCATAACAGAATGTGAAATGGTTTCCCGGAGGTGCAGGAAGCAGAGAGCCCGCTTCTCTTGCACAGTGGGCTAAATGCGACATGTCAGACACTGCGCGTTGTGAGGTTTGCTGCTTCAAACTCCAGGCCACAAAGCGGCCGCTAAAAACTGCGGCAAACATTGCAGGGGATGCGTTGCCTCTGCTTTTGAGACTAGAGAGGCTTGTGATTTGAATAATGATGCAAGATGTAACTTAAAAGAAAGGAAATATTGGGCTGCTTGGTGACTCATCAAAGCTAAAGCAGTGCCATGCCAGTCCTGCGTGTTTCCAGTAGCCCTGCTGGGCTGGGCATAATTGCCCATAGCATTGGCCACCGCAGGAGGGCTTCAGTCTCAGTGGGACTGGCCCCATCTCATTGAGCAAGGGCAACTTCGTGCATAATTGGCTGCCTGCAGTCTGCCTGTGCCAGCTGCTTACGAAATGTTCTCCTTTGATGCAGTGCAGAGGAGCTCAGCTAGAAGACTGCAGAGGAGAATGAGATGCAGAGCTGGCAGCATATGCTTTAGAGATGCTAGTCCATTAATGCGATTGCAGAAGAGTCAAAATGGGGGGTAGAAATGTTGCCCAAAAGAAAGGCCACGTTCTGAACTGAGCTCATCGTCTTCTCTCAGGTGTTGCCCCGAAACCTGGCTGTCCCTATCTGGGAGGTGTCCCAGCGCTTGGGGATTCCTCCAATCTTCCTCCACGGTGATGGAGTGCTGACCAACTGGAGGAAGAGGGACCCTGAGGGGTGGGGGGAAATGCATGCACTGACTCACTCACACTGACTCACATACACATATACATACACACAGACTGACTGGCATGCTTGCATACACACATAATGACTCACACACTTACATACACACACACTGACTCACACGCTCACAGAAACACATGCTCACATACACACACGCACACAAATGTAGGCGTGCATGCACACACACTCACTTGTGCACAGACATGCATGGACACAGACACACATGCACACACAGCTAATTCCACACTGTGACTCCCCTCCACGCACGTATTCATATACATTAGCTTCTCCAGACATTCTGCCATGCACACACATACACACACACACACACACACACATGGAGAGCAGGCACCAGCCCTTTAATAAATATGTCAGCAGCCCTCCCCAGCAACGCAAAGAGCCAGACACCAAGCGACACTCCCACACAATTCCCAGAGCACATCCGCACAAAATCCACACAGCACTGGAGGAATGCGACCCACAGAACTCTGGGATGTGGCCGTCAGATGGGTACACATGCTGAGACTTTCAAAGATGCAGATGCAGTCGGGGCCAGTCGGGCTCTGAGCAGGGTGTGATGCCACACACACGCACACACACACGCACACACACACACGCATGAGGCCACTGTTCATATCCAAAAAATACATTTTATATCTTCACATGTGAATTAAGGCAATTGTGAAAAAGCTAAATGCCACATGTGAACTGGACATTTTCATGTGATTAGCTTTTTTTCCCACATGTGAATGATAATTTCCACATGCAAGAACAAAACACAAAACACAAGACTGACTTCATCCAATGTGAACTACCATTTTCATGTGAAAACAAAATGTCTTACTTACAAAATGTCTCACATTATTTTAGGTTATTTTGGGTTTTGGGATGAGTTGTTTTTATAGTTGGGTGTTTATATGTGGTTTTTAGACAAGTGATTTGTTATGTAAGGGTCATACCAGTGTGGCTCCAGTGTCTAACGGGTGCTGGAGAGAGTGACCTTGCCAGGCCTTCCAGGGGCCAAGGCTCTGCTCCGCATCGGAGTGGCTGTCAGTGCGAAAAGCAAACAACATGTTGTGAGGGTTTGTGGGATGGAAAATTATTGGCCAAATCCTCCTGCAGGAAATATAAATCTCCCTTCTTTCTCTTTTAATGCCATCTCTGGATTCCTTCACCAGCCCCTTTGACATAGAGTAAGTATCTCATTGAAATCAATCCTTAAAAACATATTCATGCAAGCATGCGCAGAGATTCACATGCCCTTGTAGAGGAAGGCTTTACAGGCTGTTGCATTACTTTCCTTTGTGAACAGTGAAATCAAAAGCAGGCTGAACTGACAGAACAGTGGGGACCTTCCGGTTAAGGCACCACACTGGTGTACGGATGAGCCCGACAGTCTCCGGTCATATCTGTGGCAGTGCAGCATTGTGGTTTCATTGGGTGATGTGCAATTCGGCTCCCCGGAGTATGGGAGGGTTCAGTTGGTTAGGGATCCACATTTCATCTGTCTCTACATGACCAAGCCGCATATGAAAGGTCTTCCTCTGACTCCGCTCTGTGCACACTTGTGTGCTGGTGACACCATGTGTTTTAGAGGCTCCACTCTCCCAGTGACTCAGCTGTGGGGTTCCTGCATGAATTGGCTTTGGCTGCAGATAAAGTAAATTAGGGTGGGAATTATACAATTCTCAGCCCCACATCGGGCATTAGATTAAAAAAATATATATATCTTGAAATTGAAAATTGGAATTGTGTGTGCGTCTATGTGTGTGTGTGCATGCACTCAGTTACCACTTTATTAGGTAGACCTGTACACCAGCTTGTTAATGCAAATATTTAATCAGCCAATCATGTGGCAGCAACTAAATGCATAAAAGCATGCAGATGTGGACAAGAGGTTCAGCTGTTCAATTGTCAGAATGGGGAATCTGGGTTATGGTTAAATGACTTTGACCATGGAATGATTGTTAGTGCCAGACAGGGTGGTTTCAGTATCTCAGAAACAGCTGATCTCCTGGGATTTTCACACACAACAGTCTCTGGAGTTTGAAGAGAATGGTGTGAAAAACAAACATCTAGTGAGCAACAGTTCTGTTTGCAGAAACACGCTGTTAATGAGAGAGGTCAGAGGAGAAGGTCCAGACTGGTCAAAGCTTACAGGAAGGTGACAGTAACACAAATAACCACACCTTACATCAGTGGTATGCAGCAGAGCATGTCTGAACACACAACGCTTCAATCCTCTAAGTGGATAGGCTACAGCAGCAGAAGACCAATTGGTCTAAACAATACCTAATGAAGTGCTCGATGAGTGTATGTGTATGTGCATGTATGTGTGTATGTGAATGCCTGTGCATGTGTATGCAGTATACAGTGAGTGTGTGTGTGAGAGAGAGAGTTGTCCTGTGTGACCCTGGTGTCACTGCCCCAGGAACATGGAGCTGCTGCTCAGTCTGCCAGGGGGAGAGAGTATGGAAGGGTTCTTCATCGTCACCATGATGGTGGAGAAGGCCGCAGTGCCTGGCCTAAATGTGAGTCTTCTCCTTTTAAAGTTCTGACTCTGCTGGTCAAAGCAACAGAAGACACAATTTTAGACACCAGCTTCAGACAGTTTAGTGTGTGCACTTGGTAGATCATTAATGAGCCTTCCATAGCTGCCAACCAATGCATTGAAACTTAATATGGATTCAGTACAACAGCAATAAATGTGAAAACAGTTGATAAATATAGAACAAAACAACATTATATCCAGAGAAACTTATAATATAGGATTAATATCAGCAGTAGTGGCAAACCTGTCTAACCTGGCAACATTCCAGGTTAAATCACTATCAACCATGCTAACCAAATACAAAAATACAAATTCTAAATACACACATTACAAACATTTAGAAATGTTTGCATTCTTATCATTCTTAGACCACAGCATACTGTACATTCTTTTGACATGTAATCGTGTATACAGCAGTATGTTTATACACACTGAGGACATGGAGGGAACATACTGCACGTTCTCCTGAACTTAAATCTAAAATGGTGGAACACCCTCCTGACCATCCTGAAAGCTGTCGATCAGGGCTTCCCAACCTGTTTCTGGAGATATTATCCTGTCTTTGGATTCACCTGCACGTCTCTGGATTGTGGGAGGAAACCAGAGTACCCGGAGGAAACCCATGCAGGCACGGGGAGAACATGCAAAACTGTGGTGTGCTTTGTAAAGGCTGGAGTGAATGGCAGATTTCTGGGACCAGGGTTAGGTTGGGTAGCCCTGCTGTAGGTTATTCCCCTCTACAGGGTGAGTTAGCATTGGTTAGCAGACGGGTCTGGGTTTATCTGTGTGGTTGTGGCATTGTGGACACTGGAATGGAGACGTGTTTGTGTTGCAGGCCATCCCAGTGGTGATAAACGGAGTGCGTCGCGGAGATGCCAATATGGTGACCAGGGCACTGGAGGACATTGCCCAAGCCATCGGCAGTATGACAGAGAAACTCAGCCTGATGCATAGTACAGTACTGATTCTTCTGAAACAGCTAAACTGGCACTGACATGCGAGAGTGAATGTGGTAGGAACTTTCTATTCCAGACTGGTCAAACCATCACACCTCTCTTGTGTGATTCCAGAACACGTCGACCCAGGCACCTTCTATGGGACCATGCGGATCTTTCTTTCAGGGTACGTACTGTGCCTGCACAGGGATATTAATGTTTTCTTATTCACACTGAATATGAGACACAAGCTCAAGAGTTTCTGTGTGCGCGTGTGTGTGCATGCCTTTATACGTACGCCTGGTGCATATGTGTATATGTGCATGCTCGGTATGAATGTTTGTGCATGTGTGTTTATAATATGTGTATTTCTGTGTGTGTATTGTTCAGGTGGAAAGATAATCCCTGCATGCCGGAGGGACTGGTGTATGAAGGGGTGCAGGCAGAGCCCGTGCGGTTTTCGGGAGGGAGTGCAGCACAGAGCAGTTTCATGCACTGCTTTGACGAGCTGCTGGGGGTGTCACACGAGCCCCAAAGTGGTAAGAGCCGCACTACAGCCTTGTGTGTCACAACTACAATACACTACACAACTACTTCAGTAGAGTACACAACAACAGTGCACTACACAGCTACTAAAGTACTGTACACAACTACAGTACACTACACACCTACAATACACTATACAACTACTACAGTACACTACACACCTACAATACACTACACAACTACTACAGTACACTATACACCTACAATACACTACACAACTACTACAGTACACTAGACACCTACAATACACTACACAACTACTACAGTACACTACACAGCTACAGTAGTACAGTACACACCTACTACAACATACTACACAACTACAGTACAATACACAGCTCCTAAAGTACAGTACACAACAACAGTACAATACACAGCTCCTAAAGTACAGTACACAACTTCAGTACAATACACAGCTCCTAAAGTACAGTACACAACTACAGTGCACTACACAACTTGTACAGTACATAATTACTACAGTACAGTACACAACTTGTACAGAATCTGAGGATCAAAGTGCTTTTTTTCCTGGCTAGGGGCCTTTCTCACACGTATGAGGGACTACATGTTCCCCCAACACAAGAGGCTGATCCAGGACATCTCCTCCAGTCCGTCCCTGCGGCAGTACGTGCTGAACCAGGACAGCGATCCCCTGACCACCGCCTTCCACCGCTGCGTGTCCCAGCTGGTGGCACTGCGCAGTTATCACATCAACATGGTGAGCCGCTACATCGTCGTTCCCGCCGCCCGCGCCCGCCAACTCCGCGCCCAGGGGCAGGGGTGTGTGAAGAATGCTCTGAGCAAGGCCCCCAAGGCCCTCGAGGAGACGGGCACAGGCGGCTCCGGAATCATGTCCTTCCTCAAGACCGTCCGTGACCGAACCAAGGAGGCCTCCCAGCCAACCCCCAAAGCAGACTCATAGCCAAATACCTCTGAGTCTCTCCACCCTCTCCTACCCCTCATCCCCTGCTCATATGTTCTGTACCAGAACATGCAACGACAAGAAATTTGACAGTGTACAATTTAAAGAAAAGAATAATACATTATGGTAGGCATCGCTGAAGTGCAATCTAATTTCTATTGAAGTCAGGAGTTTATGACTGTAACTATGTTTAAAGTAAACAAAACAATACTCTGCATACCAAAGTATCACTCCGCATTCCAAAATTAAATCTGTTCGACCAACATTTTGAGTTTAAACATGGCATCAGTATTACAGCGATTCAAGCACTTTTGTCCAAACCACAATCTAAAGCACAACCATTAATTTCAATGTAATGCGACCCCCAAATCCCTTAATTTAATCTAAATTAGATTGCAAAAAATATCCCACAAACCCTAATTCCTGGAAAGCATGACCGTAGGGGACGGCTGGAAAGGGTGGTTATATTCAGAATATCTAAGCAAGCCTGAGAAAAGCTAAGTTGGGAATCGTTTTGGAATGTATCATGTATGGAGGATTCTGCTTCTAGAACAGTATGGTTATAGCTGCAGCTACTCCGGTTCAGTGCACTGAAACCCACAGGGCAGAAGCACAGCTCCACACAGAGCTGCTACACATAGAGGGTCCACAGGAGGGCACTAAGCACACAGTGTGTTCTGAGGAGTGAGGCAGTGGTGGAGAGACCGCTGAACTGCGGTCAGTGTGACTGACTGACAGACACACACACACTCACATTCTGTGGTACTTAACCCTTCTCCCACAATGCACTGTATCCAAAACTAGCATTGTCAAGGAGTCGTGACTTCATATCTGCTGCTTAAAGATGTAAATTAATAAAAACAATAAAACAAACAAATAAAAAAAAACCCGCAATAACCAAAACTAAGCCAATGACTCATCTGTAACCAAATCCTGTGCAATAACCTGCTTTGAGTTGAATATGTATATGCGGTCTTGTAAAACAGTCCATGTACTAATGTTAAGCATTCCATTTTGAATCGGTCATCCAGAGGGAACAGCCTAGAGAAAATATTAGGATGATGACTGTACACAGGCAATATCCTGGGCCTACCCATGTAGGAGCTGCATCATGTACAGTGCAGTCTGTATTTGGACAATGATACGTTTGTTTTGGCTCTGTACTCCAGCACATTAGACTTGAATTTAAAAATATGAGGTTGAAATATGCAGACTGTCAGCTTTAATTTAAGGCTATTCACATCCATATGCAGTGATTCATGTAGGAATTGCAGCCCATTTTTCCATAGTCCCCCCATTTTAGGGGGCCAAATGCAATTGGGCAAATTAATTGTACAACATACTCTTACATAAAGTTGTCATAGTGAGGGCTTTGTTTCATTTGAAGACCCATAGACATCGCCAGATGCTGGTTATCTTCCCTGGCGATGCACTGCTAGGCCTGTACTGCAGACTTCAGTTCCTGTTTGTTTTGGAGGATTTCTGCCTTAAGTCTTGTCTTCTCAAGGTGAAACACCATTCAATGAGTTTTGAGAGATTTGGTAGGATCTGAGCAGATGAGATGTTTCTGTACACTTCATAATTCATCGTGCTGCTGCCATCAGCTGTCAAATCATCAATAAAGATGAAGCAAGCCAGGTACATGCATTCCGAAGCCATACCACTATGTCCACCATGTTTCACAGATGAGGGGGTGCTTTGGATTATGAGCAGTTTCTTTCCATCACTTAGGTAAAGGTTAACACTCATCTGTCCACACAAGTTTGTTCCAGAACTAATTTTCTAACGTACTCTAACTTTGTTATTCTGTTATTAAGGCTTACCAGTGGTTCACATATTGCAGTGAACCCTCTGAGGTTATGCTGGCAAAGTCTTCCCCTTATAATAGTCTTTAACACATCTATGTCTACATCCTGGAGAGTGTTCTTGGTCTGTTCAGCAGTTGAAAGTATTCTTTGGTCATCGATTGGTCTTCTTTGGTCAACCAGGTTGTTTGCCATTGCTGAGCTCTTGCTTGATTTTTCCACCCTATGATGGCCTGCATTACTGGCATTCACAGGCTTCAAATGTAAATTCCATACCTAGAATCATCTCTAGACTTTCTGTTAGGCTTCCTGTGAGTGCATTAATGATACATCACATGTGGCCAAATGGCTGAGCAGCCAATTATCCAATTACTTTTGGTCCCCCAAAATGTATGGATGTAAATACCCACAAATTAAAGTTGACCTCTGCCCCTCATATCCCATCATACATATTATATGCAGATAGTATACAGAAAATAGTTACGATCCATTCATAAAGAGATAAAAGATGAGTTTGGGGTGAATGTGCAGGGTCAGTGCAGGTCAGGGGGGCAGTGCCCTTTAGCACAGAGCTGAACACACACCCTGACAGCCAAAGGGAACGACTCATGCGGGTTATCCGCTGGTCACAGTTTCACACACACCTCTGTCAGGTGATCTCACTCGGGGAGGGGCGCTGGAGCACAATGCACAATGGCTGCCGGAGGGACCCCCCACCTATCGGAGCGATACCTCAGCTTCCGCCAGCGATAGCGCGATGGGGAAAAACCGGCCTGTGCCACAGGGCACACGTATCCTCTTCACCTGCGCTGGCTCTTCTCCCCCGGTGTCTCGTTACAACAACAGCCCCCGCGCCATCAGATAACGCCACGGCCATGCGTGGAAGTCTGCCACAGAAACTCTACTCTGCAAGCCTGTTCTACTGGGCCTCCGCTTCCCCTACCAACCGCAAGGACATGCCCAGACAGGGCCGGGGATGTCCTAACCGATGGTTAGCTTTAGCGTGATTTCACACTTTCAGCAATCATAATAAGAACATGTTTCTGTTTCTGGGAATTTGGAACAACCCATTTCATGTTCCAAAATAAACATTGTACTGTGGGAGCCCATACTTAAGAACCAACTAAAACTCCATAATCCCAACAACCCGAACAAAGGTATTGTCTCTCTATGCCTACCTGCAATAATTTATGGTGTTAATATTTACCTGCTCTTGCACACACCAGTTACCTATACCTTAATAACAGAGCAGGTGTTATGTATCCTTGTATAACAACAGAATACAATGGGGGCGCAGACTCTCTCCAGAGTAAGGGCTATAACCAAAACAAAGGGCGTTCTCTCTGCTGTTGTGTGAGCATGAACTGAACAAATGCATCTGCCTCAGAACCGCAGTCTGTCTCCCATCGACACGAAAGACAACATTTGTAAGCTTAGCATTGCTAATTGATCTTTAGTGACCTAGTGTTTGAATAAACTGCCCAACTTGTATTAAAAAGGTAATACATCTAAGGGACCACTTTGGTCATTGAGGACCAAAGAGAACAAGGCTCACTCCTTTCCCTCTCCCCTGTGCATAAATACAGTTTGATACATACTGAAAATATCTTCCATTTAAGGTCAATATATGTAATTACACAGACAGCGGTGTTAGCCAGAAATAAGAATACGAGGCAAAAAATTGACCTTTGACCTGGTCATTGTCCTAAAGCATTTTTTTTTACATTGTTTTTCATATTTCCTAGGCACAGTTGCCAGTAGCTATATTAAATCACTTTGTTTATGAGAAAGAACAAGAGATTCAACCCGCCCAAAGGGCACAAAGTTGATGCTGCAACTGACGCAATCGTACAAAACAGAATTGACCGTGAACCTAACTCAACGTGTCGACTCGTTAATGACGGCAAGCGGTCAGAGACAGGTTGAGGGTGATTATGGGAGTGGAACAGAACCCGCTCTGTCCCGTGTTTGGCTCTCCCCGGCCTCCGCTGGTGGAGGCTGTCCAAACGGTGACTGCTGTGGGTCATTATGAAATGAGACACCTCGCTCCTCTCATTAGACTGCACTCCGAGCAGCCCCATGATTCAAAGAGCCCAATCAGGGGCCAGGGGCCAGGAGGCTCTGGGGTGAGGACACCTGCACCCAGCCATGCGCACACATACAGTCTGAGACCACCGGTGAAAATGCTTCTTCATTTTTTCATTACAAATTATATTATCTGCGTAACAATTTGTGTGAAAAGTTGAATCTTGAAAAAAAAAAACATATACAGACACACACACGCATGCACAAGATACAAACAGACACACACATTCACTCACACAGATCGCTGCATGCACACACACACATATGCGCACACACATACATACAAACACACACATATGCACGCACACACACACACACACACATAGATACACATGCGCACACACACGCATACATATATACACATATGCGCACACACATATGCACACACATGCATGCGCACACAGACTCACAGATAAACACACACACACAGAAACACACCCACACACATACACACACACACACACATATGCACACACACACACACATGTGCACTCACACAGACACACACACACCTGTCTGACAGTGTATGGGAACACGCTGTACTGTATAGCTAAGGAGGGATGTGAGGGGAAGGAGAGGACAGTAGGGGCAGGAGTGGAAGGGTGAGGATAAACTCAGCACTGACTCACACATCACACACATATCTGATTACGACCTGGCCCCCTGGCCAAACAAAATACTCCCCTTCCTCATTACCTCAGTCCAGAGGAGTCCCTGACAACCGAGCGGTAAACAGCCGTCGTCTCTAAGGATGTGCTCATTGTGTGGTGACGGCGGACAAGCCGGTTGGGGTGGGAGAGCGCACAGTGGGTGTCACGGCACTAGAGGCTGCCCACGAGGCAAGAGTGCTCCCCGACAACGACCTCCTGTGCCCTCTCCGCTTCTCTCTCAAATTCAAATTCAAAAATGCTCAAAAATGGCACGATAAGGTAAATCCTATGTTGCCATAGCACAGAAAACAATGCATACAATTAAACGCATAAACGCATTTCTAGATATACAAGACAAATAGATGTTTTTTTTTTTTTTTATCAGCCAATCATGTGGAAGCAACTGAATGCATAAAAGCATGCAGACTGGTCAAGAAGTTCAGCTGTTTTTCAGGTCAAATATCAGAATGGGGAAGAAATGTGATCAAAGTGACTTTGACCATGGAATGATTGTTGATGCCAGACAGAGTGGTTTGAGTATCTCAGAAACTGCTATTCTCCTGGGATTTTCATGCACAACAGTCTCAAGAGTTTGCAGAAAATGGTGCAAAAAAACAAAAAACATGCAGTGAGCAGCAGTATTGCGGGCAAAAACGCTATGAATATGAGAAAGGGCCAGACTGGTCGAAGCTGACAGGAAGGTGACAGTAACGCAAATAACCACACATTACAGCAGTGGTATGCAGAAGAGCATCTCTGAACACACAATGTATCAAATATTTTAAGTGGATAGGCTACAGCAGCAGAAGACCAATAAGTCTAAAGAATAAGTCTAATAGATACCTAATAAAGTGCTCAGTGAGTGTATATTGTATACAGCACTTTTCTTCAGTTCAGTTGTCACTGGTTATCCCTGTTTATTGCAAGCTGAACTGTAAAATGATTTGTCACTAGTGTGAGATATTTTCTCTGTTCCCGTAAAAAATAGGAGAGCTCTCTTCCTCTGTCTCTTTCTTTCTCTCACTGTCTCTCTCTCAGTCTCTCTTCCTCTTTCTGTCTCTCTCTCCCTTGCTCTCTCTCTCTCTCTCTCTCTCTCTCTCTCTCTCTCGCTCTCTCTCTCTCTCTCTCTCTCTCTCTCTCTCTCTCTCTCTCTCTCTCTCTCTCTCTCTCTTCTCAGCAGAACACAGCCCCATTCATGCATGCTCCCGTGGTTCTCCACAGGGGTGCATCACTCGATGTTCCTGCAGATGGATGCTGGGATGCTAGCAGCACGTTCCCTCTCCGCCAAGCCCCTCTTCGAAATATAAGAGCAAATACACAATGAATATGTAATACACTGGAGCTGCTTGTGTGCACAGAATGTGGAATATGCATTATCTAGAGCCAGCGGTGGAGCTTTTGAGCACCACAACGCAATGACACTGTCTCAGTGTGCACCAGCGTCCCCTGCTGGTCAATCGAACTCCCGCGGGTCCGCCTGTTAAGCTGCATATCAAGCACTTTTCTCAGACTCTTGTCTGTGCAAGCTTGACTTGCGAACTGCAGTGTGATCAGTCAGGGGTTGTGGCAATGAGTGACGATAAACACTACCAGGCAAGGGGGAAAGGAATTAATAGACATTCACGCTAGCATAAACAGGAAATGCTCCAAATACAAAGGGGCTCAATAAAATCTCAATCAACTTTGCCAATCCCAATCCCTTCACAAGTTAATTGCCATTTCTTGTGAATATAAAGACGTTTGGCTTCCTTTGCCCTTTCGTCCTGTCCTCTCCTCACCCTGAGTGAGCACTGGCCCTTGCCTGTGTAACATGGGGGAGAGCACAGAGCCCTCCAAGCCTGTCCTGTCACACAGCAGGGGTCCCGGGCGGGTCAGCAGGAGTGCACGTCAGGGGCTTTTGTTCCGACGGCTGACTCCGTTCGAGGGCGGTGGGCGCCCCACTGACATCAGCGTGAATCACGGCGGGATGGGTGAGAACGGCGGGAGGGAGCGTGAGCGGGGCTCTGTCCAAAACCCAGGGCAACACGGTCCCCTGGTCCCGCCCCGCCCGCAGCCTGAACCCTGTCCAGAATGATGCAACGCTCCTCAAGAGCTGCTGCTCCCTCTCTGCCTCCCCACCGCACACTTCCTCATCCGCTAAAGGTTGAGCGTAATGTCACCTTCCCCCGCAGGCACCCACTATCGGCGCCCCATCAGGACCTTCCCAGTGGGGATTTAAAGCAGGCCAATGGGAAGTTCCACCTGGATTCTCTGACACGGAGGAGGAAGGACAACGGCACAGGCACGCACACGTGTGTAAGGACATAATGTACACAAAAACAGGCACGCACACACACATGTGTAAGGACATAATGTACACAAAAACAGGCACGCACACACACGTGTGTAAGGACATAATGTACACAAAAACAGGCATGCACACACACGTCTGTAAGGACATAATGTACACAAAAGCAGGCACGCACACACACGTGTGTAAGGACATAATGTACACAAAAACAGGCATGCACACACACGTGTGTAAGGACATAATGTACACAAAAACAGGCATGCACACACACGTGTGTAAGGACATAATGTACACAAAAACAGGCACGCCCAAGCACACACACTGCATACACACTCATACACGTGCCAATGTACGCACGCAAAACACACCTACACACACACAGACAGGTGATATAGCAGAATTCATCATAATGTACACAAATGTACAGGGTGGCCTGTCGCGTAGTGGTTAAGGTAAATGACTGGGAGAGGCAAGGTCGGTGGTTCAAATCCCGGTGTAGCCACAATAAGGTCCGCACAGCCGTTGGGCCCTTGAGTAAGGCCCTTAACCCTGCGTTGCTCCAGGGGAGGATTGTCTCATGCTAATCAACTGTATGACACTCTGGATAAGAGCGTCTGCCAAATGCCAATAATGTAATATAAAAAACAGGCATGCACACACATGTGTGTAAGGACATAATCTACACAAGAACAGGCACTCACAAGCACACACACTGCATACACACTCATACACGTGCCAATGTATGCACGCAAAACACACCTACACACACACAGACAGGTGATATAGCAGAATTCATCTGCCAAAGGGCAGATAACAGTGAGGTAATCGAAGATAAAAGCTAATCACACACCCATTTATCATGCTCTGAATTTGCATACTCCTCTTGCACAGATATCCATCATGCTGTTTCCAGGTCTGTTCTCTTAACAATACCTGTGATTGCAGCTGACCGTCAGCTGTTTCAAACTCTCCATGACCTTCATGTAACAATCATCTGACATCCAGACAGCAAGGTTGTACTAGTTTTACGTGTTAGTCACAAGCTCCAAACTTTGATGATTCAGTTTTTGGAATTACATTTTTATGGCCACCAGTTTTGAGATTTATATTAACCCACCTGTTTTGGGATTTTTATTTCTTGCAGCCTCCATTGTTGTTTGAGTTTTTGTACAGTACATGTTCTATAAATGCTCACACTGTAAAATCCCGACTGCTGTTCAAAGCCACCGTTTAGCATCCATGGCCTGCCAACGGCCCTATGTTCCTCTAGTTCCCATGGGTGGTGCACTAGCAGCATGGCTAAATAATGACATTAAAACATGAATGCGCACAACTGCCTTAAACATGTCTGACATATACGAGCTACGATTAACACAGTGGCAATCTAAAGACCAAACCCCAGGGCAAAGGTGGAGAGGCGTGTCTCACATGGAGCAGGTAGAGTAGAGTGTCACACATGGATAAGGTAGAGTAGAGTGTCACACATGGATCAGGTAGAGTACAGTGTCACACATGGATCAGGTAGAGTAGAGTGTCACACATGGAGCAGGTAGAGTAGAGTGTCACACATGGATCAGGTAGAGTAGAGTGTCGCACATGGATCAGGTAGAGTAGAGTGTCACACATGGAGCAGGTAGAGTAGAGTGTCACACATGGATCAGGTAGAGTAGAGCGTCACACATGGATCAGGTAGAGTAGAGTGTCACACGTGGATCAGGTAGAGTAGAGCGTCACACATGGATCAGGTAGAGTAGAGTGTCACACATGGATCAGGTAGAGTAGAATGTTGCACATGGAGCAGGTAGAGTAGAGTGTCACACATGGATCAGGTAGAGTAGAGCGTAACACATGGAGCAGGTAGAGTAGAGCGTCACACATGGATCAGGTAGAGCAGAGTGTCACACATGGATCAGGTAGAGTAGAGTGTCACACATGGAGCAGGTAGAGTAGAGTGTCACACATGGATCAGGTAGAGTAGAGTGTCACACATGGATCAGGTAGAGTACAGTGTCACACATGGAGCAGGTAGAGTAGAGTGTCACACATGGATCAGGTAGAGTAGAGTGTCACACATGGATCAGGTAGAGTAGAGTGTCACACATGGATCAGGTAGAGTACAGTGTCACACATGGAGCAGGTAGAGTAGAGCGTCACACATGGATCAGGTAGAGTAGAGTGTCACACATGGATCAGGTAGAGTAAAATGTTGCACATGGAGCAGGTAGAGTAGAGCGTCACACATGGAGCAGGTAGAGCAGAGTGTCACACATGGATAAGGTAGAGTAGAGTGTCACACATGGATCAGGTAGAGTAGAGTGTCACACATGGATCAGGTAGAGTAGAGTGTCACACATGGAGCAGGTAGAGTAGAGTGTCACACATGGAGCAGGTAGAGTAGAGTGTCACACATGGATCAGGTAGAGTAGAGTGTCACACATGGAGCAGGTAGAGTAGAGTGTCACACATGGAGCAGGTAGAGTAGAGCATCACACATGGATCAGGTAGAGTAGAGCGTCACACATGGATCAGGTAGAGTAGAGTGTCACACATGGATCAGGTAGAGTAGAGTCACACATGGATCAGGTAGAGTAGAGTGTCACACATGGACCAGGTAGAGTAGAGTTTCGCACATGGATCAGGTAGAGTAGAGTGTCGCACATGGATCAGGTAGAGTAGAGTGTCACACATGGATCAGGTAGAGTACAGTGTCACACATGGAGCAGGTAGAGTAGAGCGTCACACATGGATAAGGTAGAGTAGAACATCACACATGGATCAGGTAGAGTAAAATATTGCACATGGAGCATGTAGAGTAGAGCGTCACACATGGAGCAGGTAGAGTAGAGTGTCACACATGGATCAGCTAGAGCAGAGTGTCACACATGGATCAGGTAGAGTAGAGTGTCACACATGGAGCAGGTAGCATAGAGTGTCACACATGGATAAGGTAGAGTAGAGTGTCACACATGGATCAGGTAGAGTACATGCGCTCCCTTATTCCGTCCAGCAGCTCCTTCGTGTGGGATAAACCGCATTAATCCATATGGATTACTTGCTTATATAATGACATGAGTTTGTTTGGAGAAGACTGGGAGAGCGGCAGCGTGGAACTCCGGCTGGGTCCGCTAATCCCCAACTTCCCTGAGAAAACATTCCTGCTCCTCCCGCGGGACGTCTCCAACAGGAGCGGGCTGCACAGGCGCCTCGAAGCAGGAGCGGAGGAAACGGGGGCGCAGCCGAGCCGTCCCGCGGCGCTTACGGCCCAGGGGAGCCCGATACGGGACATCCCTCAATTCATCCTGTCTAGGCAGGGAGCATCCCCCATACAACAGGCCTACATGACTCAATGGGAACACACGCTCTTGCTCTTTTTTCCCATAGTGCTCCACATTGTCATAATTTCACAAAATGGTTTTTGGGACCCTTCCAAAGCCTCTCCTGGCTGTCTTTTGACATAAAGACTTGGTTGAGAGGGGGGGCAGTGTGGGTGTCTTTGTAACTGTGTGGACCGGTACAACGGATGTTAGCATTTCCTAATAAGAGTAAACAGTAGGGAGGCCTCAGTCTTTAAGTCTAAACTGCTCGCTTCCTTTTGCGACCCCCTGACACACAGAAATGATATCCTGGATCGTTGTCAAGAAAATATTTGTTTACCAAGATTTCCATCATTACAAGGTGTCCTGCCAAACCATGATCTCAATACGCCAAAGACAACCAACTGAGCACTCGTAAATTTAAGCAATATGAGAAAAGCAATGTTGGAACCCAAATATTGTCTTGAAAGCAGTAATTCACAGAATCTGACATCAAATTTAGACAAATCTGAAATGAACATCTGAAGATCAGTAAAAGAAGGAAAGAATTTCTAGCCAAGTATTTCATAGAAATATTGAGATATTGTAATATTACAAAAACTGCTTGGAATAGAAAAAAAAGGTAATTTATTTAGCAAGCTCTGCTTGTTAATGTCTTCTGATTTTAGGATTTTATTTTATGGACCACTTCAGTAAAGTAAAGTACAGTAAAGAAGCAAACTGTAAAAGGGGAAGGGAACTTTACAAGATAGCTTTTCACTGTTTAATCAAATTAGAGAGGACCTACAGATCACAACAACTTTCTTTCTACTCTTTCAATCCTGGACATTCAGCTAATACTGGTTTTAACTGGATCAGACATCTGAAAGTCATTTAAATAAAATGAGTTTTGGAGCAATGAAAATACTTTCAAGTCTTTTGATTAATCTGAAAATATCAGCAGGCCGAAGTCCAAGGTTGATATATAACAAAGCCCTTTCTTTCAGAGGGAATCATGCCCATTCCTTGATGAGAAAATATTTCCCATACTTTTATGTACAACACAGACAAATTAATTGCAAATAAATAAGAACACACACACTGCTCTGAAGGGAAAAATGAATGCCTGCAACATAAGGTGCATATGCATAAAACAATGTTTAATGGCAGACAAAATGAAATCTACATCGATTTATCCTGCTAGGGTCTGATCCCACTGTTAGGAACTGGATTCCTGTGAGGTCACCATGGGCATGATTGTCAGGGTGACATTTTGGATGTCAGCTAAGGCCACCGCAAACTGCAATAGAAGAATGGCTTTCACCGCAATCACTCGCTGGCTTGGTCACTCTTAAGCTGTGCTGAGCCTGGAAATAAGCTTCAGTGGTGGAGGATGGAAATGATTATACACGGTGCGGAAACACACTGACGTAGCAGTGAGAAACCTTTTCGTGATGGAAGAGCCACAGGTGTCGATAGACAGGGCGGTTCTTAGTGGGCATTAAGAGGGATGTATGCATTTAGGGTGGAAATGCTGAACACGTGTATGTTTCAGCTAGATGGTTTCTTCCACTTTAATTGCAGAGACACTGAAGAGACACTCCAAACTGTATTGTAGGTAACATACATATTTGTGATCTCTAAGTGATTCTAGATAGGCTACATGACAAATGTAATGTAATGTAATGAGTGACTGCAGCAGTTGCATCATGTTTGGACACCTGTTCTGAAGGTACACGAGTGATGACTACTGGAGGGCTGATTAGGAGCCAGCATGCTGTCAGGTCCACTGTGCTTTGCCATATTTACACTCAACGGTTCCTCACAAACCTCAAACTTCTCCTCTAAATACACTGAGCACAACACCATATGTATCAAACATTTTTAATGGTGCAGCTGCAAGAAACTATTCAATGAAAATAATTCTCTGCTATCCAGCAACATCAAGACATGCAGTCTGGCCAGACCTTGCGCAGAGCCTGTGGTCTGTACAGCCAAATTCATGGCCCAATTCATAGCAAAATTAGC
The DNA here is from genome assembly GCF_963514075.1 of Conger conger. NCBI lineage: Eukaryota > Metazoa > Chordata > Actinopteri > Anguilliformes > Congridae > Conger > Conger conger. The sequence continues at coordinate 26,040,965 of NC_083770.1, forward strand.
CAGTGAGTGAGTTGCCCCCCTCCCCCCCCCCTCTCTCTCTCTGCAAACCCACAGTACTCTCAGCAGTCTCCACATTTCAACAGCAGTCTTCAAGAAGAAAAGTCTATAAAACGCAATTACCCTGAACGGAGTCTTGTAACACGGCGGTATATAGCGACCTGTGTGTAACTTTTGAAATTTTTGTTACATAATAAATTCAACACCAGTCTACGCCTCTTAAACTCTGCTTGTCCTCCCCTAGCTAGAACTGAGGTTTTTGACAACTTATCTCATTAGCTGCAATGGAAAATTCTTCTATAAGATCCATCATTCTTTTAATAAAAAAGAACGGAGGAAAAACAGAAAAGAACGACAAAAATGCCTAACAGCTCCCGAATTCCACAAAAACCATTTAGAATTATAGACCCATTTATAAAATGTTGGCCTGTACCGTATTTACCTTGGTGGCCAGCTATGCAACAGCCTGAAAGACAGATGCAGTTTTATTGATGTCATTATGTTAAGGTACATAGCCATGCTGAGATGGAAGCCTGCCCTAATGAGGGCTTCAGTTCAGCTCAGGCGGAAGGCTATTGGATACTGTGCTACAACACAGCACGGGACCAATGGCGTTTGTGGGAACTGAGCCTGCCTCTGCCCACCATGCCAAGTAAGAATGCCAAGTAACAGCTCCCTCTGCATCTGTGCACTGCCCACAGACAGTAATCACTCCCTCTGCATCTGTGCACTGCCCACAGACAATAACAGCCAACTCTGCATCTGTGCACTGCCCACAGACAGTAACAGCCAACTCTACATCTGTGCACTGCCCACAGACAGTAACCACTCCCTCTGAATCTGTGCACGGTCCACTTTCGGTGATCGTTAGCGAGGCTATACGAAAATAATGCACACCCACGTGGCACTTCTCGGCCAATCAGAATGCTGTATTTGCCCTAGGTGTATTTTTCAGTGCCGTAGTATAAATATTTTTAATAAGTGGTTTACTTTCAGTTGCGGATTACTGGTACAGCCAGGCAATCCTTATCATTCTCATCAAGAATGACAAATAACCTAATGGATGGGAAGGCCTTTTCTCAGAGATCCTGTACTATGCTATCAACATTCAAAAATATGTAAAGGAATCAGACACACTCTCAGTATTTAAAGTGTTAATCCATAATTTTTCAAATGAAAAAATAACATATTTGATACCTTCTCACAATGGCATATTGATTCAATGTGGTTGCATTCTTAAATTGCTCCTTTATATGCTGTTGTCCACTGCTGGTGTGGTTCCCATCACATATTCAAATGCGGTATACACATTCAAGTGCAGAAACCTGCATCTTCTAAGAAAACAGTCAATGTGCTCCTAGTAGCTAATAGCTTTGTTTCAAATGGAACAATGGATTGTGAGAACAAACTTTTGTAATCATACATGACCACAGTCGCTAAATCCTCTAAAACTGAAAAATGACAGATAAAACACTTCAAGCCTAAATTAAAAACATCTTACAGTGAAGTCTACATCCTGAGCTGACCAGGGGAGCATTGGCTCCATGTATTGAGTCCAGTCCCTCCCAGGGTCATTCCGGCTATTCAGGCTGTTTTTCTGCCCTGTTGTCCCCTTTGGAGTGCTGTGTTGGGGTTTAGACTGAGCTATACAGTGAAGCGTATGATTTTACTGCATATGACCATTCTCAGGCTTGACTCAGCATGTTATGGCTCTGTACAATACACCATATCCCTGCAGACTGCGGTTTCACTGTCACTTCTCCCCTTTGGAAAGTATGTATCCTTGCTCCAAAGGTCAGAATCCACCACATTGTTGTGAGCTGTGCTCTTGACTGGAGGGGGTTGAACTTGTGGACTTTGGCTTGGCGTTAAGTTTTGCCGTGCCATGCTGGGCGCTAGACAAATACAAATCAAACAAACTTGACGGAGGTTTTCGCCCGATGGCTTTTGAAATACTAAAATATGTTTTTGATATAAATTCTTGAACAAAAGTGGCAGGAAGGGACAGGGGAGCAGTAATTAGCAGAGAGAGAGAGAGAGAGAAAGAGAGAGAGGCAGGGCAGGCTTTTATGGAGAGGGAGTGAGTAAAGGCACAGGGCCATTCCATCAGAGCAGGCAGGATGCACTGGCTCTGTGCAAACTCTGTCCAAACTATGCAAACTCTGAGCCCATTGTGTGCCCGCTCTCCTGCTTTTCCACTCCTCACCCAGAGCTCTGACCCCGGGCAGGCCCAGGGTCAAATGCCTATCAAACAGCAGCTCTGACTCAGCTTGGGGTACACAGCCTCCCCAACAGAGGGGAATCAGGGCTGCTCTGCCACTCAAGAGGTGGATGCTTATCAGAGGTGTTTAAGTGCAATTTAGGAGGAAATGGTCCGAGAGGTGGGATTCCGAAGCAGTGAGAAGTGCTGTAGGTCCACTGCAGGGCTACTGCACGTGCTCAGACAATGCCACCACACACTAGTGAGGGGCTCGCTTTTCATCCAGTCTGTCTGCATTCCATGCAGATCATGAGCAACTGGCACAGGATGAATACGTTCATTATACCATTCACAGAGCTCTGCCATTCTACCCATACCTATAACTGCACTCTTTCATGTAGAAATCTATCATTTCAAACATTTTAAACACATTTCACGCACACCCAGTTGAAAAACAGTCGTATAATTCACGTATAGTGCTGTCTCATGAGTGCTGGTGTACATTTTGTACGTTGTCCACCTTCAGTTCAGTTTCAGTCAGTGTATTTCCCTATTTTCAGAGTAAATTGGGTTTTCCACCTTTATGTCACAGGGGCTGACAGTGGAAAAATGCCCAGCCCCTTGGCCCCTGGCCCCTGGCCCTTGTCTGTGCCTCGCCCTTTCACACCAGCATGCACTTCCCATCATATCCAAAAACACATTCCCTCTGTGCGTGAACATATAATATTACTGCTGTCCATGAAGCCCAATGACAATGCACAGTCTAACAATACACCTCTGCTCACAAAGCAGAAGCCAACTGCAATGGATCACATATCAAAGGTGTAAAATCTTACCTGACCTTTCTTCATGACTATGTGGGTTGTAACTTCAGAGATGAAAGATGACTTAAATAGGTACAATTAAGTGGTGTAATAGTTGTGTATTATTACTAAGCACAAATGTTTGTTGATCCTTTTGCCTATAATCAGTGTGGAGAGACATACAAAACTGACAGAAATAATGCTTAATGCTTTCAGAAAACACTGCAATTCATTACATTATTGCATCAGAAAGCTTAACCAGCAAAAAGTAATGCATGTTCTTCATGTATAATGGATTCCTTCTGAATCCAGAGAAACCTGTCACGTTTCATGCTTGTCATGTCATGTTTTATGTTTAGTTATTGTCTTGGTTATGTTATTGTCATGTCACGTATTATGTTAGTCTTGTGATGTCACGTAATATAGTTTATTATCATAGTTTTGCAAACTTGTTATGTCACAATTTATGTTTCATGTTATGTTGTACTGTTCATTGATTAGCATACACTTTTTCGTGTCTTTCTGCAAATCTTGCATTCCTGCTTTCTCTCTCTCCCTTTCTGTCACTCACACCCTAATTGTTTCAATTTCCCTTGTCTTCTTACTAATCTACTAACTTTAGAACAATATTGGGTAATACTAACATTCTAACCATGTGTTCATGTTACCTTACGTTTCTTGTGCATGTCATTTACTAATTTACTAACGCTAGGGCAGGATAGGTTTACTAATTACCTCGTTAACCTGTCAATCCTCCATACCTGATTTCCATTCTCATGCTGCTCTCAAGCTAATTGTCTACACCTGTCTACACCTGCATATAAAGCTCAGTATCACGTTATGTCTTTGCGAAATTGTTGCCCCCTGTTGGTCAGTGCACCTCGTTAACGGTTTTGTCAAGCCATTTGTCTACCCGTTATGATCCAATGGTAAATAGTTGGCATTTATATATCGCCTTTATGCAAAGTGCTGTACAATTGATGCTTCTCATTCACCCATTCATACACACACTCGCACACCAATGGCAATTGGCTGCCATGCAAGGCACCGACCAGCTCGTCAGAAGCATTTGGGGGTTAGGTGTCTTGCTCAGGGACACTTCCACACAGATCGAACCGGCAACCCTCCAACTGCCAGTGCATTTTGGGTCCAACCCCCGACGCACCCGTCTCGAAAGTAAATGAAAAGGTTTGAAGCACTGTGAGTCAGGGGCACTTTTTCCTGACAAAAGAAAAGAAAAAGTAAAGAAAAAGCAGGCGGTTACTCTGTTATCCACTATCTATTTGCGAGGCACAGCCGGGTCACATTAACGACTTTTCCCACAATGTGGTCTTTATTACCACAGCTAATAGCAACCCAAAAACCAGGTATAACTGAAGCTGCCCCACAGAGGGAGTGCGGAAAATTCTATTTAAAAAAATACCAACGTTTTATTTTACAACAATAACACCAAGCATAGACTCATTCTAACATTAAAACCCATATTAACAATAACAACAGTGTGTACTGTCCTCTTTTAATGGAATTTGTCATCGCTGGGTTTAATACGGACTTTCCAGGCCAACGTGAACTGTTGAGCATCATTAGCCTTCATTCAAACATAAAAGCCATTGTAGGCCTCCATTCAAACATAAAAGCCATCGTAGGCCTCCATTCAAACATAAATGGCCTACTTTAACCTTGTGAAATGCATTTGCAAACAAAACTGCAGAATCAGCTGAAGTGTATGTCTCTTTAGTGACATTTAAAAAGAAGAAACGTGACCTTTTAAAGACACTTCCTGCTAGCTCGTAAGCTGGGGGGACAGTGAGGAGATTACAGACTGCTGTTTGTGTCCTGGAACTATATTTAGCCACAGGATTAATTAAAATGAGCTCGGAGGTGGTGACCAAACATTCTTGTCCTCACGCCAAGTGTGAAGGGAAGCAGAAAAGAAAACAAGCACACACACACACACACACACACAAACAGAAAACAACGTGTGAATGTTTGCTTGATATTTACAAGCGTGTGGTCATACAGTCAGGAGACGTACTGTACATTCCTGTGCCCACTCTCTGTGCAGGTTATAACTATAAAAACATACACATACTGCACCATCTTCTTACATTTATGAATAGAGAGCTGTCCAACAGGCTAGGTTCCCTTGCCACCTCAGACTCCCAACATCCTGAAACAATAAACATGCTCATTTTTCAATGACGTCGGAAATGGTAAAATAACAATGTGATAAGATTGGCACTTTTCCCATTTACAAATTGCAAATGACACGTCACATTCTGTAGGAAGCAATGTTTGGCAGAGATAAAGTCTTGATCCATTCCTTGTCTTACACAAGGGCAATAGAATGTGTACCAGGGAGTTATGCCTGTTATATATAGTACTGAAAAGCACAGAAATGCATTTGCAAGATGCAAGGGTATTATTCCTGATACATTCCCTGATGACCCACACGATTCCCCTCCCTGTTCAGCACAGAGCAGTATTAATTCACTGTGTGAACCTGTATAAAGCCCATAAAACAACTTTATAAGATGAGAATAACAGCTTAGAAATATGTATTAAAGAATGTTCTGTAAACCATTTCAACACTGGGTCGGTTCTGGGTATATCCAATTGCATACTATATGTCATATATGTATAATAATAAGCATTACTTAAGTATAAAAGTTATGCATATTACTTACTACTGTATGAAAATACTATATGAAAACATCTTAGGATAGGAACCACATTGTACATTATCAGATGACCGCTCTTTAAAGGGGAATTCCCTGCTCCAAATTCTATATTTTAATTGTGTGTGATATGTTTCATAAACTTCATATACATATACTAAGTTCTTTCAGGTACTAACATTCCCATCAATTCGCTGTGAGCATAGACCTTGACCATCCTTCCCCAGTCAATGATGTATGCTCAGCTTTCATTTGATCTTAATTAATCAATTACGGCAGATTAGAAATGTCATAATGGGTGCTCTCACTTCGTGAAGATGTATTGTATGCATTACCCGGCACGCAACCTTACACTTCATAGTTTATTTAAGCCGTGTCATGTTTCTTCACTATGTGCAAGCACAGAGAATTATATGTATCTTCAAGCTCCAACATGGGCCAAATGTTGCTGGAATGTGAAAGGTCTGTGTTGTGTGAATGACTCATCAGCAACATTACTGTACAAGGTTATGACAACCGTGGAGAAAATCCACAAAGGCACATTTTTTCATGTCAACGCACAAGTGGTGTGATTTCTCCTGTAGCATGAAATCACAACCAGTCCGTCTGTCCGTAACACTGAAATATAGCCATTATGTCATTGGTTTGCGATGGAGGAGTGCCCCCACGTTCTCACACTACTGCCCCAGCACCCTACACAGCTTTCTCAGCCTGGGGTCAGTCTGAACTGAATCCCAACACCCCACTTGGGAAGCTTTCAACGCAAAACAGGCTGGCCTCTCGCCACTAAACATCAGGAATATATGCCCCCGCCCTTCCAGAAATAATGTTTTAGTTGTCAGCACTGAATGAACAGGAGCTAAATGTAATGTTATCTGTGGAAGAATACTGTTTCCAGAGACTGCGGGGTACAAAGCCACAGCGTCAAGCTCAGGAGCATAATAGCCTCTGGAGGGGAGGATTCCATATGAGCAGGTGAGGATTGAGCAGCTTTTCAAACACTATGGGAACCCATTTCGCACACTGTGAAAGGGAAAGGCCATTTAACCATGAGGTAGGGGGCAGAGGAGGCGGAGAAGGGGGGAAGGCCAGCACTACATGGGCACAATCAATAAACCCAATCAGGAGCGGCGAGCAGCGCTTCTTTTAAAGCAGAACAAATATGCGTGTGAACGAAAAATAAGCGGGCGGAGGAAGAAGCGTGAGGGAAAACAATGCGGCGGCGGTAACAGGGAGGGGAAATGAAGTCAAGCGAACAGGAAGTCCCACTGCTTCCTGTGCAAGCTGTGGATGATTAGCGTTGACGACTTTGAGCACTCCCGAGGGCAGGTGTCCACAGGGCCAGTTCCTTTCAATTAGCTTCTCCATCTAAATATTGGGCGGCACGGATGGTGCAGTGGGTAGCACTGCCGCCTCACAGCAAGGAGGTCCTGAGTTCGAAGCCCTGTCGGCCGGGGCCCCTCTGTGCGGAGTTTGCATGTTGTCCCCGTGTTTGCGTGGGTTTCCTCCGGGTACTCCGGTTTCCTCCCACAGTCCAAAGACATGCAGGTTAGGCTGATTGGAGAGTCTAAATTGCCCATAGGTATGAGTGTGTGAGTGAATGGTGTGTGTGCCCTGCGATGGACTGGCGACCTGTCCAGGGTGTATTCCTGCCTTTCGCCCAATGTATGCTGGGATAGGCTCCAGCCCCCTGTGACCCTGTTCAGGATAAGCAGATTAGGATAATGAATGAATCTAAATATTGACTGTGTGCGTTCAGTTTCTACTGTAAATGAATCACTACAACAATCGGCAGGGTGCCAGGGGAGGCCAGGGTCCCAGGGATCAACCTAAGCATGTACACAAACATTTACACAAACAAACTGTCTACTACTACAACTGTGGGAAACTGATGGATACTGCAGACATTCACATCTGAGCTGGGGCACCTGGAGGTGAAACCAACCACACTAGCAGTGCACAATTTATTCAAGAGTTGGAACCCTTAAAATCCTTAAGATCCATCTGTTATCTAAATGTTTACTTTTTACTTTAATGTTTCCACATTTAATATGAGAATATGAGGCTATCATCAAACAGCATAGGTTACTTTTTACTCTAACTGGATCCTGCTAAAAGCTACAATTCATAAGCACCATCTGTTTTGCACAATGGTTAATAAAGGGCCAGGGAGTCTTTTTTGAGCCAGATTGTGACACACTGTGTTGTCCGTCCAGGCTAATATTTCCACAAAAAATAAACATTTGTTTTCAAAATGATCTGTATTGAAAATGAAATCCAGCCTTTCCTATGCTAGCCTTTCCAAGAAGTGCACATAAATTTAATGAAACATTCGGTTAAATAAGCACAGTATTACAACAACTGAAAACTTTTTCCTAGAGATGATAAAAAAGTAGCAATTTAATGTTGCTGTTTGAAAAAAAATCTTTGCTTTCCAGGAAGGTGAAGTTATATAAGGTTTGGTGCTGGATGACTCCAATCTGGTTTAAAAACAAAAAAAAGATTCATCCCAGATGTTCACACACTGGAACAGCAGTTGGAGTGCTGAGAAAATGATGTGGCTAACAAAAGATATATTTTTTGGCTTGGTATAAAATAACAGAAAATGTAAAAACAAGTACAGAATAGTTCCAAATTTTACTCAGAAAATCTGAGCATTTCTGAGCATATTTGTGACTGAATGATTATGAATTTGTTATCTGACAGAAACAAATATTTCATGTTAAGAAACTAGATGATGGAATGCAGGAAAAAAGAAACTGTCCCAAAGCCAAACTGAAAATGACCTCATAAATTATGGCCAAATTTCTAAAACGAGTCCAGAAAGTATGGCTTGGAACCAGCACTATTAACAGAGAAGGGACGGCTTACATTCAGGGGCATCCTGCAAACACAGAGACAGAGCAGATGTGCATGGATAACCTGGAACTTGTATTTTTTTTATGGGTGAGACCACAGTAGACAGTGGGCCATGTCCATGCCTATAGTCGTTCACATTTTCAAAACAGCCCTACACTGTATCCGATCGGATGATGCAGGTCTATGTCATGATGCGATCTGTCAAACTTTGGCTCAACTCTGGAAAACTTTTTTGGCGGACAATGTGGCTACTTTTAATGGACTGTCATCCAAGAATGCATTGTCTGTGTGAAAAACATTTTCTGTGTTTTTACCTTTTGTCAGTGTGTATAGACCATTTGTGTGCTGGGTGTGGTAAACAGTGCTTGCTGAAGAATAGACACCAGCAATCTTTGCAACTGCAGTACATACGTTGCGGAAAGAGGAATTTTTTTCCATGCCAAAACTTAGGGTGTCTGGGACTCAAGAGACTCAATAAGCTCTTTTGAAAATATTGTGAGAAAACCTGTTATAGCAGCATTGCCCAATGTGGGACGTTCATTGTTTATTGTTGAGCAGGATGCTGAATTAACTGATTCATTCATGAATGTGATATGACTCAGCTCTGGACCTCTGGAGTAGTCGGCTACACCTGCAGGCGGTCAACATCCGTGTGTGGGAAACAGATATTCTCATTGCCATTTGTTTCACCACACACACACACACACACACACACGCTGTACTGGCAATTCTGAGCTGAACATATTTGCCTTTTGTGAACAGTTTACTTTGAAGTATCAGCATCACCCAACAGGACACTTCTCCACTTGGGCCCGTCCGGACTTACACAGTGCTGAGAAGAAAGTGTAAGGAGGGCAGACATCCAATGCAAGGGAATGTAGCATTGTAGCGGCCTGTAGTGGCCTGTAGCGTAGTGGTTAAGGTAAATGACTGGGACACACAAGGTCAGTCGTTCTAATCCCAGTGTAGCCACAATAAGATCCGCACAGCCGTTGGGCCCTTGAGCAAGGCCCTTAACCCTACATTGCTCCAGGGGAGGATTGTCTCCTGCTTAGTCTACTCAACTGTACGTCGCTCTGGATAAGAGCGTCTGCCAAATGCCTGTAATGTAATGTAATGGAATGCAGAGCGTCTGTCTACTGCAACTGGGACAAGAATGCAAAACTCAACATGAAACCAAATAGCTACTCACTATAAAAACCATTGGAGCCACAATCAGTAAATTGCTCTTCAACTTCCCAAATGGTAAAAAAAACCCTCATCACGGCATCCTTCCACATTGCGCATACTGTTCTCAGGGAGAATGTGCAGGCGGAACACGCTGTACCAACAGAGCAGTCGCAGACATACCACAACTAACTTCTCCTCAGGTTAAAGAAACCCAACAAAACGTATTAGATCCCTAAGATTAGAAGCAGCTGTCAATTCACTTACATAATGTAATCCAAAGATCGTTACCATTTTGATGGCACACAAAATTGTGAGCGGTCATCTGCCAATGAAGAGGTAACGTGCAAAAGCTCATTATGAAAATGAAGCGGTCCTCTAAGGTTACGAGAAAGCAGGGCACAGGCAGTTAAGAGGAGAACAGAAGGAGCCTTTGAACATCAAAAACCGAAAAGAGACCAGAGGCAAAATGACCGCAAGAAAAAAAAAGGAACAGTAAAATTTGCAGCAGAAATTAAAAACTACGGGCAGTCTTGACAAAGCGCTTTTTTTTGCGTGACTCAAACCCCTTGGCACCGCAAAGACGGAGTCCAGTGGTATGGCCTGTTAAATTTCACAGATATCTCACAGATAGGCTTAAACAGCCACACAGCCTGCGTCCAGTCACTCCCCTCAAAGCTGTCCACTCCAGGACAGCACATGAGCATGCACACAGGCACGTACACACACGCACATACACACACACACACACACACACACACAAAAACAGACACAGGCACATAAACACACATGTGCACACACACAAACAGACACAGGCACACAAACACACACGCCAAGACACACGCATGGTACAGGGTCACTTTGCAGACGTACTTGACCAAGCCTCCAGACCTCCCCGTGCGATGATCCTCATCTCTCTGTTCAGCACTGAGCCAGGTCTGCCTGAGGCTCCTGTGCCTGCCATTCACAGCTCAGCACGTCTGACGTCTCACACACATGCAACAGAGCACCAATTGTACCGAAGAACACACAACAAGATGGGGGTACTCATACACATAAAACTGAAGGTAGGGGAATCAAGGTTGGGGGTGAGGTGCCATTTCTGTGGTATTAGAGGGTGAACTCAGTAGGGGAAGAATGTCAATGAAAACAAAAATAGCAGCAGAAGTTCTTCCCAAAACATGCTGGCTATCATCGGCATCTGCACAACAACAAGCTCTGCAGGATGGTGGTGTTTACAAGCCGATGGTATTCATCATGGAAACCAATTCACTCTCTCTAATGTGTTCTTCCCCCTGTAAAAATAATATAATGGAGCTGATAACACACCTTTACTTTTTCCATATAAAACTAACCACACTGTCCTGAAGTGGCCAAACGTTCGAATGCGTGTTAAACCTGTGACGACAGTCTGCGGGCCTGGCATTGTGCTTTCGGTGACTTCAGGGCAGGTGATGCACACGGCATGTATACTGGAGCCAAGCACTTGCTTTGACTGATATGGCTGACTGATTTCTTTAAACAATGGTTTTATTTGGGGGGTCTGATTCAGAGGATAGTTGTTTGTGTGAAACGCTCATTCTGTGCTGAAGCACGGCAAAAAAATGCAGAGTGACTGCAACAACTTGCATCAATTAAAATGAAGAGAGAGGCCAGTTTTCCCTTAGTTGCGGTCAAAACATAATTCCTCTCACTGCCTCTTTCTGTGAACCATGTAATTTTGAGCAGTTTTATTTTTAAATCTTGCACAGTGACAGAAACATTAAGCAGTGCTGTGTGCTCAGCACAATTGGGGAGGTGCTCCTGAGTGACTCAGCCGATAAAAGCGCTCACTATGAGCTCAGACAGTGGCCCAGCCGTAGATCCTAAACTGAGCTCTGTCATTCAGTGAGCTTCTCTCAGAGGCTACGTGTTGTGATGAAAGATGGTACTATAGTACGGAGGTCGCCCACATAGAGAATTCTAAGGCGCCACCTCAATGAAATTTTGGGCCACCTCCACAAATTTGACTGGTGTCGGCACAAAAAAAAACAGGAAAATACAAGCATTATGCACGGTGGATTTCAATCACTTGTATGGTGGCATAACTGTGATGCGGCACTATATCGTAATCATCACAATGCAGCAGGAAAGGTGCCACCATTACAGCCAACTCAAAGCAACAGCAGCTATGTGCACAGAGTACATGACCAGATGTCTCTCTGAGTTCACTGCGTTCCGACCAATAATATCCAACCATTTCAAGAAAGTTTCCTAAATGTTCCTCAACTATTTATAAATCTTTTTTAGAAAGAGAGTTCACTAGGAGGTGCAGGTGAAAAGACAGTACAGTCATAGTATAATTAACATTACATGCAGTAAGCTTAGGTAAATTCAATCACATGATCACAACTGAAGCACCACTTCATTTTGAGCCATGATAAACATTGGCTTGGAGGCAAATACATTGTAGGAGCTGGTGGCATTGCAATGTCTCAGCATCAGAGAAGTGCAACTGCCAATTTAAAATATAAAAGAAAAAAGGAGGGAAATTCTCCAGAAAAGGCGAACTGCAAATAAGACCGTGGCCTTCAAAGAGGGTTAATAGTCTGGTTGCCCATCTGTTGGATTGTTTAACTTCGCTTTTAAAAAGGGTTTCACCTTCAGTCCAGCAGAATTGCCATCAAAGAGACCACCGCATAAACGAGGGCCAAGTTTGAGCGGTTAAACCATACAGCTGACTGCCTGGGCTTCTGACCACAAACAGAACTCAAACACCCATTTCAGACTTTCACTCCAGAGGACTGTTTGGCTTCCTTTCCAAGAAGGATCGGTTTTCACACAAAGCTTTGAAATGTAATGCTAAATTACAGGAAATGAAGCACTATGAAAATAAAGTTTCTTAAGTAGCATTAATATGATTGTCGCTGTCCCCCACCAACCCCAACCCCCATGCCTTGACGGAGCAAGTTCAGTCCTATAATTCACGATTGCTGTATATCCCCTGGCAATAAAAGTTGACAGTGGGTTCAGTGAGCTAAATACCACCATGCCTTGCCATGATATACAATATAGCTAGCAGCATAAATACTCAGATTGTGAACTCCATTGTATTCATTTGGAATATGCCAGGTGGTGAATCACAAAGCCTTGCCAAACCCAAGGGTGAAAATGATGGGGGGACAAGGGAGTCACAACTCCCAAGTATTACAAGACAAGCTAAATAATCCCCAAATAATAATGAAAAAAATAATTTCATACAGTTACATGGGAATTTCATGTTCGGGATATACTGATCAGTAGTCTGAAGCATTGTCCCCTTACAACTCACCATACAGTAAATTACGTTTCCCCTGGACCCCCCTAGAGGGTTGCAGTTCTCAGGGTCTATGCCTTTCAATTTCAAACGAGTTACACCCTTGATCTAGCCAAACACACGAGCTTTGAAACAGCAGTTTAGTACTATAATTACTCGAACCAAATAAACAACATTCATATGCTCACAGAAATGCAGAAGATGGAAAAGTATGGGAAGAATTTTAAGGACACAATGGAATCACAAAATGCTAAAATAATTTAACATTTAGTTTAAAATTACCCTCTGAACTTGACACACGGTGAATGATACTTTCTGAAACATATGTTGGCAATATCATATTTCCCCTACAGAGCATTTACACTGCTTCTTCAGAGCAGGAGTTTGTTCCTGGTTACCTTCAGCACTCACTCATTGATGTATACCAGATGCTGGTACATATTTATCATGCTGCTCTTTAAAAAATGCAAAACACCCTTCATGTCTTTCAATGTGCCTGAGAGCGACAATTAACAGTGGATCTGATCATTACCCATACATATAACCCATTGTGTATAATCTCATTTCAGACTGTTGAGCGCAAACACCAAACCAAGGTCACATACAGTACTTGTGGGAAAGTGTGTGGTAGGGGGGTAGGTGGATTTATACTGTATAATAGCACCGTCCATGCTAAACTTGGCCTTCAGCTGTGAGGACAATGCTGAGCATCTGCACTCACAGAAGAGATCACATGGAGAACATAGCAGGTATGGTTTGAGGATGTAGCAGGAGTAGGTATAGGATATATTCGGAACAGGTGGAGGCTCTAGTTGGCGTAAATGGTGGCCTTAGTAGAGCTTGCAGCAGAAATAGGTGGAGGATACAGTAGGAAAACGTGGAGGTTGTAGTGTGAATAGGTGTAGGATACAGTAGGAATAGGTGGAGGTTGTAGTATGAATAGGTGGAGGTTGTAGTATGAATAGGTAGAGGATACAGTAGGAAAAGGTGGAGGTTGTAGTGTGAATAGGTGTAGGATACAGTAGGAAAAGGTTGAGGTTGTAGTGTGAATAGGTGTAGGATACAGTAGGAATAGGTGGAGGTTGTAGTATGAATAGGTGTAGGATACAGTAGGAATAGGTGGAGGTTGTAGTATGAATAGGTGTAGGATACAGTAGGAATAGGTGGAGGTTGTAGTGTGAATAGGTGTAGGATACAGTAGGAATAGGTGGAGGTTGTAGTGTGAATAGGTGTAGGATACAGTAGGAATAGGTGGAGGTTGTAGTATGAATAGGTGTAGGATACAGTAGGAATAGGTGGAGGTTGTAGTATGAATAGGTGTAGGATACAGTAGGAAAAGGTGGAGGTTGTAGTGTGAATAGGTGTAGGATACAGTAGGAATAGGTGGAGGTTGTAGTATGAATAGGTGTAGGATACAGTAGGAATAGGTGGAGGTTGTAGTATGAATAGGTGGCGGGTGCAGTAGGAATAGGTGGAGGTTATAGAAAGTGTGGGTGCAAACTGCAGTAGTACTAGGAAGAGGCACAGAGTGAAGATGACACAGGGATGTACATTGAAAATGTCCCCATAGAAAATTTCCCATCAGCCCACAAGACAAATCTAGCCACTCTGCCCATCACACACATCACATACAAAAGTGTCACCAGTGGTTCTCACTCCTGGTCCTGGAGAGCTGCAGGGTGTGCTGGATTTTATTGTTACTCAGCACTTAATTGATCAATTAAAGCAGTTATTTGCATAGTTAACTCACCTTACCTGGTTTTGTGGGTCTGAATTAGTTGGTGATATTAAGATGAAAACAAAAATCAAGACACCCTGAGGCTCTCCAGGACCAGGAGTGAGGACCACTGGTCTAACCGTTCAAAGGATTAGGCCCAGAGATGCGTCTCACCGCAGGGTCCAGTACCTTCGCCAATCCACACACAGATGGTGAGCATAACACATCCAGGGCCCAGCGGGGGGTTACAATTGGTCTCTGGGGAGGGCGAGAGGCCACCATGCACCAGCGAGCAGTCGGCAGGTGTGGGCCCAGAGCGCCAGCTGTAACTTCTGATCAAAGACAGTTCAAAGCCATGGAGAACCTGTTAAGACCACAGTGACTCAATGTCGAGTGAAACCACCAGCACCTGAACTTTATGGCTGACGATTAATGCATCATAGATCCAGAATTTTACAAAGGCTTGCCTCCCAGGCAGGCTCAATGTAAAAGCCCTCTTGGGTGCTGGAGATAAGCACGGGCAGGAATGCTAACAAGATTACACTGATACCCCCTGTTCAGCTCTTTACACTCCCTGCAGCTACAACCACACAAATCGTTCTGTGTGCTTAACAGAACATATTAATATCAACCTGTGAGATCTCGTTGTTCGCAGCAGGAGTCGTAAAGACCACAATAACTTATCTGGCATTGACAAACATTACATCTACACTTAAATACTCCTGTATACACTGCTATCACCCACAAAAAAGGTGATTTGTTTTCAACAAAGCTGAGCAAGCTACCTACATGCTTTCAGTCATACAGCAATTGTTACAGGCATTCTATTCTACATTACACCTTAGTGTCAGTCAAAGATGTACTATTTTTGTACGTTTCCATTCGCCAGAAAGAATGCAACTCCAACTGCAATCATCTTAAAAAATCCCACTCATTAATATACTTTTATATATAGGTACATATGTCAAACAAAGAATGCCTGCTTTGCACTGAATCATGCTCACAGAAAGAGTTATGCAAACTTGCTCTCTGTCTCTCACACAGGAACCATGTCATGAGCATATCACTGACAGTAAGTTCTTGTTATGCACTAAGCTGACCTTTAAGGTGACAACCATCAGAGGAAATACTCCTATGACATCACTGTCCCGCTCCCACTCTGTGGACAGACCTGGAGTTGATCGGGTGTGAGGCACGCCACCATCCACCAGCCAAGAATACCTTTTTCATTATTACTCAAATTCCTTGCATCCAATGGAAAACATGACATCACTCCCCCGCTGCGAATTGCATTCTCCTCCGTTCCTCATTATTTGGTGAGATGAGAGATATGGAAAAAAATTACATTTCTGAGAGTTCACGAGAAACGCTTGTCTTTTCTCATGCATCCTTTTTTTCTCTGGTGTAATCTCTTCTGCGTGTGATAAATCTCAACATCTAATATCCGGACTAAACAAAGTGGGAACAAAGGGAGAAAACGGCACAGTCTGTTTCCAGAGAGTGAAACCCTAAAGGTTTTGTTTAGTGCTTGATGGATCTGTGGAAAATGCATGGTCAATTCTCTCTGTTCATCTGGTCTGGTACAGAGGGCCCCCTCTCTAATTGGAAGTTGTAAATGGCGCTCCTGTCAAGAGAGTAGACGTCACCACGGAGACCGACCCTGCATGAACGTCTCCTTGCTTGAACAGGCATTGCCGACGGCAGCCAGACTGTCGGGAGATGGGATGACTAAGCTATGTATATACTTTCTGCGTAATGATCAGGATGAAAGACAGGGATACTGTACATACCCATGGATTTTCCCCTGTGACACAGTATACCAGATACATCTGACTCCTATTCCCATTGGCTAAATAGTTTAGCAACATGGACAGGATTGTTCCCTTTGTTGTCCTATGAGGTTTTCCAATACAGCTGGGCAGGAGGGATCAGAATTCCATCACGGTTCGCGTGGATGACATGTCACAGGGATCCAAGATCCTTTAAAAGATATCTTAAAAGAGTTCTGTTTAAACCTTGGGCAGGTTGAAAAGAACAGGGGAAACCACTCTGAACCTCTTTCTGGCTTGATTGCCATTAGCTTATTGATTCAAGAAGCCCAGTAGGCCTTTTCGTGACCAATCCCAGGGAATTAACTTCAACAACATGACTGGTTAGTTTGTTCCAGATATCATCCACTCCTATTTTTGTCTCTGAAAGTCCCATGTGTTTCTTTTCCATGCATGTCCTCAGGTCTGCGTGTTATTAATGGACTCCAAGTAACCATAGAGAGCATCATCGACTCCTTCCTTGTTTACAACCTTAAACAAAATCCCAGTCTAATCTACTATTAAAATGGAGAGGGGAAAAGCAGGTTATCATGACAGAACAAGACTGCAGAAGGCTTATCTTGTACAACTTTTCTCCATTAAAAACTCACCATTTATTTAATCACAAAATAAATAATATTTTTGTAATGTTTCATAAATTTGTATAATTAAAAATTGTATAAGATCACGTTTTCATTAGTTACACATAAAACACATCTTCAAATGCACTTCTTTGTGTTCCATAATATTAAATAATAATAATATTGGTTTTGATCAAATATCCATGATGATGCGGTATCCCGCCATGAAATGTGCTTGTTCTACGGATTTAGGGAATGTTACCCAGAAAAAAAAACATAGGCTTTTAAAGTAGTCTCCTTTGGGTACGATATGACTATTGGAGAGGCAAATGACAATGGATGTCCAACACCGACAGGGCCGACACAACATAACAAAGCAACTCTTCTCTGGGCTCAAAATGGGCACAAACCTAATGAGACTAGAAGGTTGATGAGTGTGGGTTGGCACAAAAGTTGATCTGGCCATGCAGGTGAAAGGCTAAAAGGTCATGACGCTCCTGTGGACATGAAGATTATTTGCAAACTATATCTGTCGAGCTATAAATCATATTGCTTTCAATTTTACAAGACTGGTGCTACAGTCCATCTGACAGCTCTAATGCCATAAAAAAAAAAAAAGTTAAATGAGAGGGAAATGGCTAACCGAAAGGAGAAGGCTATATCAACTGCAGGAGACACTGCAGAAAGCCCCTGTATAAATGTTTCTAGCCTGCCTGAATCTGAACCACGCTGCCCTATTGCATAAAGCAAAGATGCCTGCAAGTCTTCACACAAGTCTTTTTAACACAGACGTCACGGAAGACACTTGGCTCTTTGCTCACAATGGACTGTGGATGCAGCTGAGACAAATGCTTTGTAGGTAGAGGACTTTGACAGGTTAGTGACTGTGGGGGCGAGCTGTGAATGGTGCCTTTGTCCACACGTGGCCTTGAAAGAGCACCCTCTCCTGAGGGTTGCCTTTATCCCACAGAGAGGAAATTTATCCATGCCATTGATAGTGCTGTATCTTCAAACAAGCCTATATTTAGCACTTAAAAATGTTTCTTTGTGACAGGGAGCAGAAGAGCAAGGACACTGGCAAAAAGTTCAATAGCACAAGACATTGATTCATCTTCCAGCAGATGAACTCTGATCTCTTTGCAAATGAAGTTTTCTCCATTAAGACGTTCTCAGCTGAGCTATCGATACTGACTAGTATGGTTGCCAAGTCTGATATAACCCCCGCACAAAGAAATGAATTCAATTTGGAAACAAAAGAAAATATGAATGAAGGTTGATGAAAAACAAAGAGTGGGGCATAAAATGACATATTTACCTTATTTTGGAATGTAAGTACCTTAAGGTAACCAGTGGCACAGAAATATGCCCCCTCTGTCCGGCATGTCCATGCCAGTGTCATGGGAGTCCTGTATTTCACACATAAATGATCAAGCAGCCAAGCGTGTACCTGATTACACTCCACGTGAGCCCAAATATTTATAGGGAACCGTGAAATTACTCTTGATGTGCGATGAAGGGGAACTTCTTGTGTGTTACCACAGGTAATGCTAAAACTGACAACACAGGCTGACATTTTAATCCCCCTCCCCAAAATACATATGTTACCGGCATATCACAGAGTGAAACACCATGCCCGAGGGTTACGGCTTTGAAGTGCAAAAAACACCTCATTCTCTTCCCTGAGCAGCTGGGAGAGTCTACAGTACACTCCGCTTACTGCACCAGCCACTTAACTCCTTCCCGAATCATCCAAACACATGTACTGACTCGCAAAATACACATCTCTCTGGTGGGCCAACTAGGATTAGGACAGAGTCAGCATTAATGGTTTATGTATTCGGTATGTCCAAAGCTCATCATTGTCGGTTTTAACCGATTTCCCCTGAAAAATGCATAGATTTTTTTAAAAAGGACAGTTTCGATTAGATTTTTTATTTTCTTATTGATGTTTCAAAAGTTTTTGTAATTTAAATCTATTATGGATTTGGTTCTCTAGACCATTGTCATTGTTGGTAAATGAGGCTACACAGTTTTAAGAGTGGGAATCTGGTGATTGTTCCGTGTCTGTATGTGAGGCCACTGGGAATGATGAGAGAGTGAGTGGAGTTTTCCATTGAGTGTGCGTGTTGAAAGAGAGGTAGTTTAATTTTAGCCTGATTGATGTCGTTTGTGAAGTTCTGCACATAAAATAAGACTTTGCAATAATTTTTAGGTGAGCAAAAGTATTAGAACAGAGAGTATTTAAGTACTTGCTTGCAATAACTGCATCAAGCCTGTGACCCAATAACATCACCAAACGATTTAATTCTTCTTTTGTGATGCTTCTACTGCAACCTCCTTCAGTTGTTGTTTGTTTCCGAGGGGTTTTCTCTTCAATCCCCTCTTCAGGAGGTCAATGCATGCTCAATTGGGTTAAGGTCTGGTGATTGACTTAGTCTAAAACCTTCCATGTTTTCTCTCTAATTAAGTCCTTTGTTGTGTTGGCAGTGTGTTTGGGTCATTGTCTTGGTGCATGATGAAGTTCCTCCCAATTAGTTTGGACTCATTTCTCAGTAAGTTGGCAGACATAATGTTTTTGTAGACTTCTGAATCATTTTGCTGCTACCATCATGAGTTACATCATCAATAAAGATTAGTGAGCCCACTCCTGAAGCAGCCATGCAAGCCCAAGCCATGACACTTCCTCCACCTTGCTTCACAGATGAGCTCATATGTTTTGGATCATTAGCAGATCACTTCTTTCTCCACACTAGGTTAATCTTGGTCTCATCGGTCTATAAAACTTTGTTCCAGAACTTTTGTGCTCATCTCTGTACTTCTTTGCAAATTGTTATCTCGCCTTCCCTTTCTTACTACTGATCAGTCGTTTGCATTACGTGATAGTGCCTCTATATTGCTGCTCTCTAAATATTATTTTTAATGGTTTATTGAGATACCTTCACCTCTGCCCTGTGGAGATAGTTTTGATGTCAATCACTGATGTTTTTGGGTTTTTATTCACAGCTCTCACAATGTTTCTGTCATTAACTGCTGTTGTTTTCCTTGGTCGACCTGTTTGATGTCTGTTGCTCAGTACGCCAGTGGTTTCTTTTTCAGAACATTCCAAGTTGTTGTACAAGCTATCCTCAATGCTTGTGCAATGGATGAATCCTTTTTTCTAAGCTTCAAAATAGCTTGCTTTTCTCTCAAAGATAGCTCCCTGGTCTTCATGTTGGTTTGTCTTTCCATCCATGCATCCATTATCTTATCCCACTTATCATGGACAGGGTCGCAGGGAGGCTGGAGCCTATTCCAGCATACATTGGGCGAAAGGCAGGAATACCTCCCGGACAGGTCGCCCGACCATCACAGGGCACACACACCATTCACTCACACACTCATACCCACGGGCAATTTAGACTCTCCAATCAGCCTAACATGCATGTCTTTGGACTGTGGAGAACACGCAAACACGGGGAGAACATTCAAACTCCTGGCCGACCAGGATTTGAACCCAGGACCTCCTTGCTGTGAGGCAGCAGTGATACCCACTGTACCATCCGTGCCGCCCTTGGTTTGTCTTTTCTAACATATTCAAATACTTTTGCTCACCTAAAAATTGGGTGGTCTGATACAAAAAGTGATATGTTCCAAGTTGTTTAACAAATCTAGATAAAATACCAATACGTTCAGATATGTCATCTCATGTACATCTTTTGACATCAAACTGAATTGTTGTCAGTGTATAGCAAAAACTAAGGAATTGACCTTGCTGTTCCAATACTTTTGGAGGGGACTGTATATACAACAACAAACTTTATTTCTGTTTCGGTGAAGTCACCTGTGTCACAAGTATATGCTTCATATTTGGACTTTACCAAAGTGTGCATGTTTGTGTTACCACTTTTAGCATAGAGAAACCAATACAGCCACACTATAAGCAAAACAGAATTATTTTAATCCTCGGAAATTGAATTTACCAACACTGCTCATTGTTTAGCTGGCACACCAGCTTCACATGTGTCCACTAGAGGTACCTCACTGAGACTCCCACTGCAGACTCAGCCAGTCCAGTCTAAATGGAGGGGAGTCTGTCCACTGTCCTCAGTCCTGCTTTAGAATATTAATGAAGCTGGCCTCCGTCTGTCTGGAAACACGTACAGTACGATACATTAAATAACTCTCACAGGCACTAGTAAAAGCACTTATATGTAATGCTTGGTTCTGTTGAATGCTTGCCGACGGATGAGTTGCTTTCTGCATACCTGCAGACCCTACTCTACGCACCGATGCTGATCTGGCTTGTGTCAGTGTGTTCGGTGGTCTTTTTTTTTTTTACAGCCGTTCCCAGATATTCAAGGCAGAAAAACGGGACGTCATGCAGCTGTAACGTGACAGAACATATTGTTTAGAATTTTTGCAGATGTGAATAAATAAATCTTGGGCAGAAGAAAAAGAATGCTTATGCAACAAAATTGGCGTGCCTCTTTCATTTCTAGAAATTCACCCAAGACATTTTCATGCTTGCTACGCTGTGCGTTACAGCGTTTTTCACAACACGACCGGAACCGAATTCAACTCTGAGGCAGATTTCCATAGCATGCATACTTTGTTTCAAATAAAAAGGGAACACGGATAGAGAGCAAAGAGAGATATCTGAGTGTTTAGCTTTCCCCATTCACTCCTGTTAACTTGGATGACTTTATGGCGAGGGAAGGGAGGATGGCATCCATTGACTCTAAGCACTCTGATCCAGTGGAGGCTTTATGAGCTCAAGCTAACACACACGCTAACACTCACCTGCTGGAGGACATTTCACGCATGGCCTTGGATTCAGAGGGTGTGATTGTTCCACTTCATCAGTGGAAGTGGGACATAGGGCTCTCACCTGAGGCGGCTCACACAGCTATGTGCCAGCCACACATGTCCCCAGGTCTCCCTAAACCCTGAAATCATTTTATGATAATCGCCGCAAACATTTATTTCTGAGAAATCAGACACTTCAAAGCGTGAGTCTCCTGGTTAACAGTGAAGGTAACCCACCTTGGTGACCATTATGATTGGTGACCAAAAATATCATTATTAATAACGGCTGACACTGTTAACACAAAATATGCATGCATCATCCGATGCCATATGAAAACCAGGCTTTCTCTAAACAAAATAATTGACTGTAACATGCAGCACAAGAGAAATATTGTAAGTTTGAAAGAGAAACATCCAAAAGACTTTGAAGTGGGATGCTCTGCAATAAAGTCATGGACAACAAATTAGAGGGGCCTGTTTGTTTTTTGGGTTTTTTTAAAGAAAAAACCACCAGAATATAAGCTACAAGGTTGTTTGTTCATCTTTGCAGAAAAAGGCATCCAGGTCATATCTAACAGTTCTTAGATGCTCGTTGTTTATTCCATGCTACATAGTTTTGGTCTTGCCAGATAGCGTTGTTCTATATTTAACAGCACGATCCCCCATACCCTCATACAAGTGAATACGGGTTGCATTGCTCTATATGAAATGACTGATGTTTATAGCATGTCTTTCACATACCATGAAAATCAACACAAAAAAGAATATTTGCAGTTTTTCAGTAACCACTCATTAAAGCATGACCTGTCATTTGATCCTGGGGGCTAATTACCTCGCGCGAGTATAAATAATGTTACCGTAATCAAAAATACAAAGGGTAGCATAAACGTGCCGCAAAGCAGCCAGGCGGCCTACAAGTCATTACGGTGCAATAGCCTTTAAATGGAGATTTAACCTCTCACCTCACACCTGGGTTTTCTAAGTGTTCCCAGGAGCTGTTACACGGAGAGGGAGGGGGAGAGAGGAGGCAGGAGAGGGCCAGCCATGCTCCCCAGCGTGGGCAGTTCTCCAGCTTCCAGCACGCACACCAGCACATCTTCCTACCCGGGAGGCATTCACATTGATGGATTGGGCTAGGCTTTCAGTGCACCATCATGCTTTCATTAGGCAAGTTTATGCTTTTTTCACTCACACCAATGCCCAGTCAGACCTTTGCCTGCATTCGTTCACACTGAAGCGCTTGTCTTATACAGACTAGAATGGGGACAGCATTGGACCGGGGTGGGCTTGCACAAATAAAAAAACTCCCCCCCGAACACTCCAACTTATACGCTATTTACGGTTACATTCTGGCAAAATGTTAAAATCCGTCAATTCTTAAAGGTAAGAATGTTTAACATCAGGGAACTCTAGATTTAAATCATCAAGCATACTCCATAGAATCCGATTAGTTTTCATTCAGATTATTTCATGCATTTCATGTTAAGTGCTAAAAATGTGAAAACAAGTTCAGGATATTTATTAGATAAATTGTGAATTCTCTTCTTCTCTTAATTATTGAATATAATCCAGTGAGCAATATTTATGCTGTAACATTAGTTCTGTACATAAATACTGCATATATCATCCTGAATATTGCAGGATTGAAGTTATAAATGTAGGATTTTACCACAGAGAAAATGAAAATACCATAAAATATAAGGTCCTCTCTACCAAGGTAACCTTCATCAACCAGCTGCATACTGGAAAAAATATTTATTTTTCATTTCAAACACTTAAGTTAAATCACAGATTTTTCTACCATTTGCAATTATTAAGTTAGAGGTTTGCTATTTTCATGTACTTTTGAAGGCCATCCTTTACATGTGAACTCAGTAAGGGAATTATCAGTGTTGTGCTAAAACCTTGTAACCTCAAAAAAGTACAGCAAACTATTTCATTTTAAAAGACACCATTACAGTTTAGCAATACTCATCACAGAGCTGGATGAAAATATGTGTAAAAATAGACATTCAACATTTTTGCAAATAAATACTTGGAGGCCAACAGCCATGCAGCCATGGTAACATGGAGCAACCTTGGCCTCCTGATGTTGACCCACAACTGGTCAGACGAACAAGCAGAAGAAGCAGAACAAAGACCCTTCACAGCGAGCTGAAATTTGCCATTTATTTGTTTGCCAATGATAAATTCACTCTTACAGATCCAAAAGCCTACACAAAACGAAAAGGCCCAAATGACATGACAAAACAGGAGGACATGATTTCCCATGTCAATGCTCAAGGGATACTGAGATACATCACAGCTAAATATGACCACCATGAAAACTACTGTGGAATGGACAAGAACAAACCAAAAGGTTACAGGTTATCATTTTAGAGGCAGCACTACTCATGCAACCTGGAGCTTAATATTCATTTATTCAAGAAAAAAGAAAATCAGGTGCACAAATGAGCACGCCAAATAAATTCTAGTGACTGTGAGTAAGAAAGAAAAAGAGCACTTTGCAAAAAAGGGAACTAATTTATTTCCATGAATAGGCAATATGGATGATGGACCGGCAAACTGAAATGCTGTGCCAGACCGTGGCTGTTCCAGGCCTGTGGCAGTGTGGCACACCACCGGACATCTACTCTGAAGCCATTAGAAAAATGGCTGGTTGGGAACGCTGACTGCAGCCAATACCAGCCCGATGAGTCTGCCATCAGTGGACCGCAACTATTGGCTTATTAGCTGGGAACAGATTGTAAATGAGTAGAGGCACATCTGCTGCTCTCCGCACATCTGTTTTCAACGGTTTGGCCAAATGTTAATCAGACATGTGAGAGTCCTCACAGAAAGAGCAGAGGAAGAGGCCTGTGAATCAGCTTCAGCGGGCCGCGAGGCCGGTGCTCTCTGAGGGTGAGCGCTCCGGTGAAGGCCATGCCAGTGGAGTCCCAACAGGATGCAAGAGAAGGGAAGGACGGAGGCCGAGAGGCAGGGGGAATACTGGAAAAGGGAATGGAAAGATTGGAATTCTGCTTGCATGCTGCTAAATATAAAAACTGAAAAATAAATTACTCTTGACTCAGTGTGTCTCAAACTTATTGTTCTTTTATGGGTTTTAGAATCTGAATCATGTTAAAGATATCAAGCCCTTACCCGTTGGCACTGTGGGAAAAAAAATGCATAAACCGCTCATCTGTGGCATCTGTAGTCATGGCGACCGATACCACTCGCTAGCTCTGCTGACCATATCTGTTGCAGGCAGAAGCAGCAATTCAAGCCTTTCATTTCATACAGTTAAATGATAAAGAGCTGGAAAATGATGGTAAAGATCATGGACAAGGCAGACAGAGCAGGCAAAGTGGAATCATAAATGACCTGTGAGAAAATACTATTAATATGCAAGTATAAGGAAAGGGAAGTTGGTGCTTTTAGCATGGTTTTATAAGGCACAAGTTCAGTGATGAATGCTAAAACACACAGTAGAAGGAAAGAGGCAACAGCTGAGAAATGACAGCATAATTAACTGATATCCTGCCAAACAAAATTGCAAACCAATTCAGCAATATTCAGTCTCATTTCACATCATTTAAGACAAAGTTTGATTGAGGGAGTACCAAAATGTAAAACTTATTTTGTTATTATCACACATTGTACAAGTTAGTCTTTCAGATGTATGACTTTTACTGGCAGCAGTACAACACACAAAGAACACTTGGAAGCCTGGTTCTGCCCTTTCTCATGTAATTATCTGTTCTGTGTCACCTGGCAGAGCGTAGTCTGTAAGATGTTGGCAGCCTGTGAGGACGTTGGCTTCTATCTTTTCTCTGTGAAATGGGTATATGGCACTGAGGGCATGGAAAAATCTCACCGCAACAAGGGGGTTTGTGTACAGCCGTGCCCACAGAGCACCATCCCAGTAAACATCCAAACATCTGGCGAGCGTTCCGGTCCCGGAGCGCCATCCAGCTTTTCGGCCATTGCTGACATTCCTTGAGCAATGCCGACGGCTTTGTGATGGAGTGTTTGTCTCTGACAATTACGCAGAAACGCGGGGACATTAACAGCCCTACGAGACTCAAATACGCTCTGTCACATTTCAACCCCTGCCTCAATGACATTCAGCAGCTGTGAAGAATGCACGCTTGGAAAGCCGCCAATTTCAGCGCTCAAAAGCCTTTTTTTTTTTTTTTTTACAGTGGACTTCTTTCACTTTAGTTTTATTTTGAAGCATTGTGGAGTGAAATACAGTAGTTTATCCACTTGATTTTCAGAATAAAAGCATGCACATTTTTAAATATCGATTCACAAAGCCTGGATTAGGATATATACTCAATGGATATAGAGATCAATATTAATGCTGCAGGTGGCATTAGGTGTTTCCTATGCAGCAGGTGGTAATGGGTCTGCATCAGGTCTCAGGAGCATAAAACGTGCAGCTGTTCATTGCCTCACAGCTTCTCAGAGGATGTGGGACAGTGGAGGTCTCAGGCTTTAAAGTGGGTTTTCTGTCCTTACCATTGAAAAAGTATGCAGAAAACACATGGTTGTGTTTATTTTTTTCCGCCTGCTATGCAACTCACATGGAAAATAAAATTATGTTCTGGACTTTGAGTTACATAAGAAAAGGTTTTTTAAAACGGGTACAGGCGTCCAAATTTAGGAGTGTCACAGAGCTAAAAGCAGAATATAAACATAGTATAAAAGTATTCAAAAGTGTGTGACAAAGATGAGGGGGTTAACTTTGTAATGCTTGCATTTACAAAGGGAAAGTTGCACTTTCTGCCTCCATTCTAGTTCATTTATAGGCTATCCATCTTATTCACCTGAGGGTCGGAGTCTGGATGTACTACCAGTGGAATACATCTGATCAAACAGAAGTGTACGACATGAAGCAGAGCCGTATTGTAGAAGCTCTTTATGATTGTGCTGACTGCAACAATCAGCTCACTGATTCACTGTAGCTGGGGTAACTTCACAGGAAGGAAGCTCCCGTTTTCATTAGAAACAAAGCACAAGCCAAGAGACTGACACAGGACACACAGAGGCACTCGCTCAGAGAATAAGAGCTTCTTTGGATTATTACAGTCCACGCATGGTATGCTTTCTTTTCGTACTGTTGACAGTGCTTCACTCGAACTGAAAAGCCATACATTTTATAAGATTAAATGATAAAGACCCGTCATAACCGATTTAAATGATTATGCTTTCGGATGTGAACCATCCCAAGTTTCCATGCCAGATGGCAAAATCTGTGTTCTCATTTGTAAACCTCTACGAAGATGTGTTTAGAAAACGAGGTTTTTGGGTTCAATGGAAACATGGTCAGTGAAGTCTATGAACACGGTGCCACACACACATGCAGGCACGCATGCACACACACACACACACACACACACACACGCACACACACACACACATACTAGTTAACAGTGTAATGTGCAAGGAACAAAAAAGGTGAAAATGCTAAAGAAGGCAACAATAATTTGGCTGTGATAATGAATTTCAATTCAGTCATTGTCTGATTTGTTCTAAATTATATGAATGTCTTCTGCAAACATTTTCCCAGTCCATACATCTAGAGGGAAAGCCTGGCATAATAAGTGCATGCCTTATATAAGACTTTAATCCTGGGGTTATGCTATATCCTCTGTTGGTTAGTCCTCCATTTGAACACTGAAATACAAAATAGGGCAAAAACTCACTACTTTTGAATGAACAGAAATCTGTCAGTACTGTGGTCCCTTACAGTAAGTCAAACTGAAGATATTCTGTTCTTTGCATACTTTTACAGTTGAATAATCTTGGCTCCTCCTCTTTCAGCTCCTGAGAAGTGACAGGGGCACCCAGCAGAACTGAGGTGGGTTGGGGGGTGGGGCGTTCCACAGGCTTTTGGAAAAATGTGCTTGATGAGGACAGGGGCTTTCTTCTTCTTCTTTTTTTAAAAAAGTGGAAGCTATTTTTAAACACCCTTGGGGCCTCTTTACCTTTAAGTTATAACTCCACTCCGTCCATATCAGACGAAATCAAGAACTCCATTAGCATGCAAATTGGAAAAAGGGGGCAATGTTTCTTTTGGATTAACTGGCTGGTTCTGTCTGTGACAGAGTAATATCCCTTATCAACATGTTCCGCGAAACAGCCAGCATGAGCACAGGCCCACGGGCATCTTAGCTGGGGTTTGTGCTTGTTTATTCTTAGAACTCATTGAGATATGAAGCTTCGTGGCTCAGATCCCAAAATAGACGCAGGTAATGCATGCAGTTCAGTTCTGACACAGCATTATTCATTAATCTGGAAAGAAGCTCTATATCTTCATGTGGGAGACAGGACCAGGCTGTCTGAGAGCTCTGCTTCTCTGATAAAAGGGCTAATGAAGACCATGGAGGGCTTCATCTGGGTGCAGATCCAAGCAGAAAAGCAGCCAGCTGCAGTATTGCATTTCTGCACTCTCACAGGCAGGCAGAACACAAAGGCTGCTGAACACAGATGCTGGCTCTGGTAACAGGAAACATGCAGAACTGTACGGACTCAAGCCTGATAAAGCAAGCTGTGACTCAATGAAATATTCACTTCTCATTTTGTGAAAATTCCTAGAAATTCTCCATTTACCAAAGCAAATACTTTCAGAGATCTATCCGTGCAGTTTGTTATGTCGTAAGATAAAATGTTATCAGTTCAAATAGTACGTTTCTGAAAGTGGTGCTGTCAGAGCCGACTTAATCAAAACCAACTTACTCTGCATGCCTCCAGTCATGTATGGGTATTACAGTATATAATATATCAGAGTTCTCTCAGCTTCCAGCTTCTTTTAAACAAGATTTTGCCACCCAAAACTTCCATGCAAACACACCACGGGGGTTGTTTTCATTGCTTCCCACGTCTCTGGGCACGAGTCAGACTGCTCGCTGCGCCTTTGCTTCCCAGCGCCCCCCCCCAAAGTTGTGGAGAGTCGCTGGGCTGTGGTGGTGTGGTGTTGGCCCTGGCTGGCTGACATTTCCACAAGGAGCCAACTCTGATCTGGGCAGACATGCTGACAGACTGGGAAGATACCCTAAACCATGCACATGACTGCACACTCTTGTTGCGCATTGCTCGAACTGCCCGTGTCACCCAAGCTTGTCTTCCCCACGGAAAGAAACTGAGTAGTACTGTCACTGTCCCCCTTCCCCATAACCCCTCCCCCCCCCCACACACACACACACGTATAAATATATAAATAAGTAAAATCCCAGAGCTTTGGGCTACTGAGCTCTTTAGAGACATTTAAAGTAGAGTAATTGAAAACACTTGTCTGTGTGAACGGATGTGGGCGCAGCTCCAATATGTATTCCTGAAATTCCTGGGCTGGAGACAGACCCAGATGGGCCAGAACTGAAAGCAGATGGCTGGGGAAGCGGGGTAGGTACAGTACAGCCTGTTCACACTCTCTGTCCCAGTTCAAACCATCCAGGGTGGTGACTGGTGTCCAATCTGAAAGGTACACAAACTGGGTCAGTGTCTGGTCATTCATCAAGTTAAAGCCTTCTTTCATTTTTTCACTGTCAGGCTCCAGACTTGGGTCAGGAGGTGAGAATTGCAGTATGGGTTGATAGGCAAATTTTCCCTCACAATATCACTTTGCAGTATTGCAGGGTTGCTTAACACACTGAAAGTCCGTGGAAAACATCTTCCTAGAATTAAAAACATTGTTATTACAAAACTTCAATTTTTTTAAATTGGCGAGTCTGACTCTTACTGCTGGGTTCTTGTCATTCCAAAAAACATTAAAAAAACATAAAAAACATAAATCCTTTAAATTTAAATTCAAAGGCAATGAGGGAGGCACGCAGGTGCAAAAAACAAAAGCTTAAAATATGAGCAAGAGACCCACACACCATTTCAAAAAAGGCAGAACTCCGTTGAGACTCCATTCAACAAGGATTATCAAAAGCAGACATTGTTATAGTTCATGTTCAGGCTAGAAACATGCAAGTACAAGCACACAAAAATCCAGCCCTTTTCTCCAGTTCAGGCAGTGTCCAGTCAGCTGTGTATTCATTCAGTACTTCTGTTTTAATTATGAAAGTTTAAACCTGAACACAGAAGCGAGGAAAACAGATCTTCATTATGAAAGGAGACCTGAATATTATTCAGTGAAAGGGTAGCTGCAAATTGCAGGTGAAAATAGACACCTGGTGTAGATGAGAAACTCCTAATTAATGCCACAAAAGAACAAGAAGGTTGTAACATATGCACACGGATAGCATCCTACTGCACGCTTGGGGCTCTAGTGCTTCAGCCTCCATTAAAACCAGAAAGTGTTTTTATTAAAGGGATCATCTGCACCATTAACCATCAGTAATAATCACAATCATAAACATGAAAGATTCAACTGTACAGTAAAAACATAAACATTACTTATGAGTTAAATAGCACCTGTAACTTTCAAGATTAGCATAGGAATTAGGAGCCCCAAAAACAAACCATCTGTGTGTGTCGTGTTGTGTGTGTGAACACAGTATAACAATGGCTCTCCAGCTAACCCTGCACGTAATATCTCTGGAGAGGAATCTAGAGCCTCTCTTGAGGAATTTGTTCTGGTTTAACAGTTTAATACACTTCAAATGCAGCACACTGTCCATCTGCAGCCGTGCTGCTCACGCGATGAAGCAGAGCTTATTTTGACCATTTAGCCCCTAATGCGGTTTAACATAAAACCCAAGATGTTTCTAATAAGGTTTAGCTGTCGGAGTAAATGAAAGCAGCAGAGAGCCACGCAAGGATGCACACAACTCTGGGAAAAGAGCTTCTCGTGTGAAGCCTTCCAGCTCACAGACCCAGAACAGCCCCAGGGAGGGAGGCAGCACCTAATACACCAGCAGCAACTAGCCCAGTGGACAACCACGCCAGACACCGGCTATTCTTAGACCCCCCCACCCCACCCCCTTTCACTCATGCACCTGGTTGAGGTCACATGCTTGGACCTCAAAATGGGATAATCGATTCAGCCCTAACTTAATAATAGGATAATCTAAACAGGAAACACAATAGTATGTTAAATAAACCGCAGCACTTACACCCAAACTTTTTTGAAAACAAAAACCGCTCCACAAATGACCATTTCCTAACAGGCAGTTCCCTCACTCATAGGTTTCAGTTACCTGCACGCCTGGAGGGAACAGCACGGAGGCAAGCTGAACATGCAAGGATGACATTAATCCAGTGCCTGGCCAGCATTTATCAAAGAGGATCTTTCATTTACCTATAGCTCGGGCTAAATGTTTCAAACATTTCCTCAAGTGGAGCCAACTGTTCTTTAATCACCTTGACCGCATGTATGTTCTGTGCTGAAACAGATGTGGTTCCCAGTCAGGCTTACCCTGAATGGCAGGGTAAGGTCAGGTTATTCATGAAAATAATAAATAATAGTGCCTTCACTGTCTACAGTACCCAGGACAACTGTGAGGGAGTATTTAAGTCTTGGAAGTAACAAAGACATCTTTGACTTGTATTTCACGGTATATAGGTATTTTACAAAATGGCTGATATGAAGTATATGTTCGGAATTAAAGACCATCATGTGCACAATTTAGAGCTAATTTCATATCAGTATACCACCTTTTCAGCTGAAACTAGTAATACAGCGAAATGTGCTGAAAATTTGAGCATCGCAGCAACAGCTACCCATCCACAAGTTGTGACCAAAGAATGACTTTCACATAATCAAGTATTCCCAGCACGATCCTTCCTTTAAAGCCATTAGCCAAAAAAGAAAAGAAAAGCCACTTGCAGCTCCCTATAGAACAAAAGCTGTAAAAGCTTGGCAACCTGTCTTGGCAACCAGTGTTCAGACTTAACGTTCAAGTAATATGTAGTTACAAAAATGCCTTTAAAGGCAAAATAAATTTTCAGTTTCTAAATTATGATGGGAGCATATTCACTTCAGGAATGCTTTGCATACCACAGTTCAGAAGCTGACTAAAGAAAACATGTAAAACTCATGATATTGATACTTTCAGAATAATGAACTAAGACTTGTAAAATGTAAACTGCTCAAACACAAATTAACACCTTTCAAAGCCAATGTGCGGTGTCCCAAATCACTGAATACAACTGGGTGCTTTTCTTGCTGTCTTTGAAGACCGGCCCAGTTTTTGGAATTGCAAACCATTTTCGGTCAGAAAGATGTGGTCTTTCAGTGCTGCTGCACAGTTGTGGTTAAAATCACTAAGAAACCCCAGTCCTTGGTAAGCCCATCCTAGCTTCTGTCCCAACACCAGCCTAGGCTGACTCTACCCTCATTCTTTGTGGCAGAGGTCAGGGAATGCAAGAAACTCATCCTGGGCTGAGGCTGAGGCTTAGCCAGTTTGAACCCTTGGAGCGCAGTAATAGCTGTGCGTAAGACAAATGATGAATGCAGCCGGATAATACGGACTGGACTGCCAGAATGGATGGCAGGGGCAGCTGCACTCCAGAGAAGCTGGGGCAGAGCCAGTCTGACTGGATGACAGTATGATAGCTTTGGTAGCACATCGTTCTCTTGCAGGTTTTGGGAACTGTGGATATTTGTGGCACTTGCCCAGCACGTATGGGGTTCAGACAAGGTGCAGCTCTAACAGACCTTATGGTTCAGACTCAGTAAATGTTCTTCCCAGAGGTCTGCGTCCCAATTTACGCAATGCTGAAGATTTCCTCTAAGTGATAAACAGAACACAACATTTTTTGGCTTAGTTCCTGAATTTCTGAATGTAGGCTCTGTGCATATGTACTACAGAGACAAACATAAATTCACCCATACAACAAAGACATGGCTTTATTACCACATTTATGAGAGTAATATAACGGTTTATTTGCGTGAAAGAGATGACATCAAGCATCTATTCCCAGAATTGCATTTGCAAAGCAAAGGTCTCAAAAAAGGCAGTTAAAATTGGATGGCCATCATGTCCACTGCATTATACTGTCCACATCAGATGCATGTTTGTAATGACTCAAGAAAAATAAGAACAGGTCATTACAGTCACAGATAGGGGTAACACTGTCCTACCATGGATAAGAGCTTCTGCTAAATGCCAATGCTGAGCAAGGTGAAACACAGTGAAACGCAACTTCAAAATGCAGACAAGTGACATGGTAAGATGATTAATTATGTTAAAGGTTATGTTGAAGGTACAATAGGTAAGATTTTTGTGTTAAAACATTGTTACAAGACCATTTTAAATCCCTTCCTATCATTGAAAAAGGCTCACTGACATGTTGACTAACCCTCTGCCTGTGCTTATAGTCCTTAAATTTGGGTTTCAAAATATGCAGTTGACGGGTCAACACTCTGTACCAAAACATTGTAAAGCAGTACAATAGATCAAGCTCATTGGTTGAAAATGGTTCTAATTGCCACAGCCAATGGCATTTCAACATCAGTGTGCTCACAGAGAAGGGGGAGGGATAAACAGTGTTGTGGTTTGAGGGTGTTTGTTGCTGCAATTCCACTCTTGACCGTTAGAAGTCCGAAATTACCTATTGTACCTTAAGATATCTCAAGTAGACTGGTCTGTAAGCATAGTGGTTAAGGTACATGACTGGTACATGCAAGGTCAGTGGTTCGATGCCTGGTGTAGCCACAATAATGCCGTTAACCCTCCATTGCTCCAGGAGAGGATTGTCTCCTGCTTAGTCTAATCAACTGTATTTCGCTCTGCATGTTACGTCTGCCAAATGCCATGTAATGTAATGTAATGTAATGTAATGTAAAAGTTAAGCATGGCCATGAGTGGTCTCTCTGGCTGAAGCAATTGAACTTGAAGCAGTGATTAGCAGCCCAGCTCAGAGTACAATGGGGCCTGTAGTCTTTCTGTACAGTCCTGCAGTTTCTGTAACTGCACAGCTCTGCTGGTAGACTGTAATGCAGAATGAAGGACTGGCTGACATGCATTCAATGATGCTCATAAAATTGTGTTGCAGAGAAGGGGAGAGCATTTAAAAATTTTGCTGCTTAATTAAAGGTTTATGCTAGTTTATATCCTGAAACTGGCATACATTCTTGTCGTCCATGATGGATTATGGACTCGTTGTCTCTCCCTCTCTCTAATCTGTCCAGTCAAGTAGTATTGCATGCATGTTGCACCACATTTTCTCAAACTGCATATCCTCCCTTTTAATGACAGCTGATATTATTATATAAATTGATAAAAATATTGATTTATTAAAATAGTACCATGACTAAGCACATATAAAATACTGGAAATTGAATATTTTTAAATTATAGTTTAAAGGGCACTGCTGGCAATCAGATAAATTATTATGAAAAATAATAATGTAAAACACACAAAGACGAATATAAAAGGTTTAGATCATGAAGGTAACTTAATAAAGATGTGGGTGTATGGTAATTACTGCCTTCTAACTCTCCAAATAAAATTCTATCACTGCAAGTTTCCAGTGAAACTAAACAAGGCCGGCAGTCATTCTTCAGAAAGTGCTCGGTCACATACTAATCAGCACTATACTGGCATAGGAGCACCGCTACCTATAAAGCAGTTCATCTAACAAGAGGAGGCTCTCATGAGTTCAAGAGACCTCTGCATGCAAGATACTATGTCTGCATGGTAATACATTTCTACTTAATTCTTGCTTCTAGGTTTCTAACAGGCACTGCTGATTGGAGGTCGCAAGAATATGAAAGAACCATGCTATGTCTTCAGGTCTCCATTTGCATTTCCAATTTTCAAAAGCATTTCAATTGTTGCCAGTCCCTTGCTTACAAATTGTCACTCGAGGCACTTCCAAAGTACCGCCTTTGTCCAGGTCACTGAAAGTTGAGAAGAGGAAGCATTTTAAAGCCATGGTTTCCGCGCAGTGACTGGACACAAGCATTACATTTAATCCATATCTCCCAAAGTGCTTGCTGTGTATAAAGGCCTCAAAGCAATATACCTTACTTTTGTGCTGTTAAAAGTCCTTTTGTCACACCGTAGCAGGTCAGAAATGTGATAGTGACGAATCATGGTCTGAAAGTCTGTGCTATACTTCATCGTATATATATGCTTCATTGTGTACACATTTTCAACTGAGGCACATAATGTTAATATCCCTACAAAATCAGTGATTATTTATGGCAGGCTGAAAAGTAGATTTAATTAATTAAGTGGCATCACAATATCCCATAGAATGCATGTTAAGGTGCACCGGCAGTTGGAGGCAACAAAGCAACAATACAGATGTAAATGTGTCAGTGCACCAGTGGTTTTATTGGTGACAAGTGCATTTACAAAAGACAGACAAAATCTGAATTAAAAACTAGAAAATACAAAAAGAAAGGAGGCAGCAAGGGTAACACCCCCACCCTTAAGACAATGAATATCTCCCAATTCATTGTCTCATTCGTAAGTCCGGGACAATGCATCAGCAACAACATTATCACGTCCACAGATATGCCGAATATCCAAATCATAAGCCTGCAAAAATAAACTCCAACGCATGAGACGTTGATTCTGATTACGCATGCGGTTAAGGAAAACTAGTGGGTTATGATCCGTCTGTACCACAACAGGGCGTAAAGAGGAACCTACATAAACATCAAAATGTTGTAATGCAAGAACCAAGGCTAAAGCTTCCT
Source organism: Conger conger (assembly GCF_963514075.1). Lineage (NCBI taxonomy): Eukaryota > Metazoa > Chordata > Actinopteri > Anguilliformes > Congridae > Conger > Conger conger. The sequence goes on from NC_083770.1 coordinate 26,076,437, forward strand.
TTTCTATTGTGGAGTATAAACGCTGATGCCGATTGAGCTTCCTAGAAAAGTAGCATCCAGGAAAGTAAATACCGTCACTAAACCTGACTGTTACCCTTTACCTCGAATGGATGACTGTGTTGACCGAGTGGGTTCGGCTGCTTATGTAAGCAAGTTGACTTGCTTCGGGTTACTGGCAAGTTCCTCTGTCGAAACGTGCAAAGGAGATTTCTGCTTTTGTTACACCAGATACTTTCCTGCAGTATACGGTGATGCCTTTTGGTATGAGGAATGCTCCTGCTACATTTCAGAGGTTGGTTAACCTTGTCGTGTCTGACTTGCCAGGTTTGCGAAGCGTATCTAGATGACCTGGTCATTTACAGCACTTCTTGGACCGAGCATGTAAAACAGATAGGAGATCTTTTTGACCGTTTGTTTGCTGCCAATTTAACAGTGAACTTGGCAAAATGCGAGTTTGGCCAAGCAACTGTCACGTACTTGGGCAAAGTTGTGGGACGCGGACAGGTACGTCCGGTGGACTCAAAGGTGGAGGCGGTAATTACATTCCTGTAGTCTGTGCAAAAACGAAAAGTGCCATCGGGTTTGCCAACGAGCAGGCAGGGAGAACTCCAATCGCTTGAGCTAGGCTCAGCTATGCCATTCTGTAGCATGTAGTTCACCTCCTTCTTAAGCTGTGCTCGTTTCTCTGGGTTAACACGATAAGGGTGCTGTTTAATTGGGGAATAGCCACCTACGTCGATGTCATGCTCTATAAGGTGAGTGCAGGTCCGGTCTCCAACGTGACGAGATGCTGCATCCTCTTCGTCCAAGTGTGTCTCTCAGCAACGGAATGCATGCTCCCCTCCACCTGTATAGGGAAACACAAAAACACAGCAGTACCCAGCCCAAAACAGCCAAAAGGCAACAGCATTACACAAGCTTGTTGGCCAAAATAGCTAGTCTGCTGTGGTGTGCCTATGTTAGCTCAAAAGAGTCTCTGGAGGAGCTCCAGGTGAGCCATTATAAGGCCTTAGCTCCACCCACCTAGATTAAACTAATGATAACTAATTATGCAAAACATATGGTACCATGCAAGTAAAATTTAAAAGATTGGTACTGGGAACTGTAAATAATAAATCAAAAGTACATGGTTTCAAAATTCCTTCCTGCTGGCTATGCTCCGAATGGAATTTCCCACTGGAACCACTCTTGAAAATACTCCTTTGGTTTCACCCACATTTACCAGTGGAACCGAAAATGGAGAGGTAGTTTCTCAATAAAATAAATGTATGTGTTAAAACAACATATTTTGTGTGAAAAACAGCTGAACCACTTGACTACATCTGCATGCTTTTATGCATTTAGTTGCTGCCACATGATTTGCTGATGAAATATTTGGATTAACAAGCTGGTGCACAGGTCTACCTAATGAAGTGACCACTGAGTGTATAATATGGAGCATTTTCAATGCTAGCAGGCCTAATATAACACCTGAAATGCAACGGTGATTTAACGCAAAAAACGCATACAATAAAAAGTTTTTTCTTCTAGCTGTTTAAACACACAGACTCGAATAGCAACACAAAGCCCACAAAAGAAAAAGAAGTGCGTGTTTGGGGAAAATGTCCTTCGTCATGGCACAAGCCTGTGACAATACAATTTAGCGTAATTAAAAAATGGCTAGCTTTCTGCAATGCTTTTAACGTCAACTGTTCAACATTGAGTAGTGTAACAAAGAGCAGTCTACTCCTATGAGTGATTTCCACCACAATGTGAAATCCTAACTGACTGACTAATATTGATAGAAAATAGTGTATACTGTGGAATATGTAGTTCCACAAAAATAGACATCAAATGTCTCAGCCCTGCCTTCAGCAACGTATTGCATGGACTACTGGAGGCTGATATTCCACTTCTTGCCTCACCTCACTTCTATTTATGTATGTGAAAGATGAGCCAAGAAGGGATGAATGGTCACCATCAAACTTTATCATGTCCGTAAAATTTTCATTTCTCTTTGTGACCGTAATTATGTGGCACTTAACCGATTGGCTTGGCTTTCATTGGTTCCCTGGTTTCCCCGATCAGCTGACTGTGTTTCACACCTTTCAGGCTTGTTTTATCGTTTAACATAGTCGTTTTTACAAATCGACCGGTAAAATGGTGCTTCCGTTTCGGTAACATGTATGCTCTTCTTTGTCACCAGCACCACACAACCCCCTTTATATAAATTGCCTGTACTTCTCTATTTCAATTCCAGTCACTCTGCGAGTGAGACATCCATTAACACTACCGGCTAATCTTTATTACCTTAGAAAACATGAATGATAGCAAAAGCTAATCCTTTCATTTTCTCTCTGTTCTTCCTTCTGCACGCTCTGAGACTCAGGCAGTCAGACTACTCTTCCTCTTGCTTCATTCTTTTAATGTAAAAAGTTGCAATGACACTTTATTTGAAGGCTCCTACATATTAAGTGCTAATAACTCCTTCGTAAGAACTACATAGCACAGTCATAAGCACTGCTTAAGGATTCATAAGTGCTTACTGTATGTCAATAAATGAATAAAGGCATTAGCGCTTGTGAAGGCTTATGTAGTGCTGATGAATAGTAAATGGTTGGCATTTATATAGCGCCTTTATTTAAAGCGCTGTACAATTGATGCTTCTCATTCACTCATTCATACACACACTCACACACCAATGGCGATTGGCTGCCATGCAAGGCACTAACCAAGGCACCCCATTTGGGAGCTAGGTGTCTTCCGCAGGGACACTTCAACACACCCAGGACGGGATCGAACCGGGAACCCTCCGACTACCAGATGACTGCTCTTACCGCTTGAGCCAATGTCACCCTGTATAGGGATTATGTAGGAGTTATATAGCTCTTATGTAGGAGCCGTCAAAAAAAGTGCTCCCAAAGTTTCTCTCCAGCTCTGTGGCATGTTTACTGCCATTTTTCCACTGTTGCTGAAGGAAATCTATTTGTGGCTATATCATGCTACAATGTTGCAGCCTTACCATTATTAGTGCAGTCATTATATATAATCTAGCATGGTATTTAGTTAGATTAGCACTGCAGTAATATTACACAAATTATTTTTAGTAAACTTCAACCATCTTCATGGCTTACGTTCTTGTAAAAGATCAGATCAGATCATGCGAGGGGCAGCTGGCTCACACCGTCAGGGTTTCAATCTCCCTACATGGATCCTTTGGAACTGTGATCCCTCAATTTGCTACCCTCTGCTTTCTACCTGTCTGAATAGAATATACAAATGGAGGACAGACTCTGCCGTTCTTTTAAAAAAAAGCATAATTAAATTGAAAAATGTGTTTCTTGAAATGACAATTTTCTCATTTGCATTTCATTTAAAAGAAATGAATAAAAAACAAACGCAGTAATTGCAAACTGTGTGAGATTAAAATGCTAATCTCGTGCGATTTAATTAAAATGTGTCTACTGGGAAAATGATATTTTGCAGTGAAACCAGTCCAAAAATATAAATTGCAATGTTAACAAGAGTGGAAATGCAGATGTAACCGACTTCAAGAAAGTGGCACAATTGGGAATAATTAAATTCTCCTCACAACATAAAGTATCACAGCACTGATTTGTGGCAGTTTGGCTGTGAGCCATTGTCCCTCTGATACCAGTGGTACAAGATTTACAAACAGTAAGGTGGGACTGTTCATTAAAGTAATTTAGCAAAACTGTAAACACCTTAGCTTTTTTGGCTTGATAACAGAAGTTAGGCTCTGTACATTTCTACCTGTACAAATGACCTGGTGGTTAGTTGATAATTATTTTTCAGTTTTATAGATTGCCTCAGTACTACAGATGTAGTATGTAATGGGTAGGGTTTCAATCAATATCCATCTACATTTAAACACAGCCTTGCTGGACTTCCCTCTAGGATCTACAATTGTACACCCTGACCTTTTGTGAATAGTGCACCCTATTCACATACATGGGTCCTGGTAACAGAAGGAATGAATAGGTGAATGATGTATCAACATGTAAATGAATAGTCATTAGCGTGTGATTAGTATGCTTAACTTGCATTAATGCTTTAGTGACCATGCATATATACTCACAGGTCTGGTAATATTATTAGCTAGGTTAACTGGCCATATAAAATAGGTGAATGCATTTACACCATGTCTACATTGCAAGTCACTTGGGATAAGAATATCTGTTGCATTCATGCGATGTAATGATAATAACAAAATCTTAAATGTCGACTGTTGGATATTCATCTAGAAGGCAATAATTGGACTGCTTACTTCTGGTCTCAGCTCTCTGCTCCACTGACGGCCTGGAAATGTCACCTTTGTGACGCGGCGCCCCCAACTGAACTTAGAAAGACAGCTTTCAGCTGCTCCGCTGGATCAGTCTACCAGAAGACCTTAAACTTGACATGCTAATAATACGGCTGATTAAAACACGTAAGCCATGACGCAGTGACTGCAGAATGATTGTTGACTTTGTGCTTTATGTCAGGTCCCCCTCACAGAAGAGTCTCAGTGGGGTTTTCCTGGTAAAATAAAGGATAAATAAATGAATAGAGCACTTAATCTCACAGGCCTGCTTGAATGAATAGATCCACTCCTCCCGGAAATGTCTAATCTCAATTAAATAAACGGGACTGACTCATTCTGACTCATGTCTTCATAGCATTTGCACTTTATTAAAAGGGCACTGCTCTCTCATTCAGTGTCTGCTTTCATATCAGGAGCATTGGCGCAGGACTATCAAAGGCAGACATTTGCAGTCTCGGCCCTGCCTTTTTTTACGCTATTTATGGGGTTTATTGTGATTTTTTCCCATTGTCTGACTTCACCTGTGGCCATCTGAGCTGTTCTGTATGAAGCGAAAAGCTCCACTGGGGTAAAAACACAAAGCCACATTATAACAGAATAAGTCCAGCCCTGAAGGGGAGGATTAGAGCCATAATTCCAATGCTGAGGGCCAGGAGCACAGACCTTGATTGGTGGGGCATCAGCCAATGAAACTGGCCAAACACTTAGCATCCTGTGCGGGAGCACTTTACAAAACAATACAGGACAATACGACATGACTTTATTATCCATTATCCATTCCTTAGGGCAGATTCATTTTCTGCATTATTGAGCACAGGGGATCGTAAGCAGTTGAACATTTTCCGGCCCCTTTAGGAAAAGTGTCAGTCGCTCAGACAGAGCTGGGCTGTACCGCAGCGCCATTATCTCTCCTCTCCTTTCCTCTCCTCGTATCTGCGCTCAGGCGGCCTTTCAGTCATCTGCCTGCTAATAGCATTGGTGTGTCTTATCTGATGGGGGGCAGCCCACTGCAGAGCGCCATGCTATCTTCCACCCAGCGTCTCTCAGCTCCCCTCCACCGAGTCCAGACCCATGGCACCACGCCACGCTGCACAGTGCGCTGAGAGAGACTCTCATTCAGACAGCTGATCACTGAAATGTTCTCCCGTCAACATGTATGCATGCGCGCAGCCTTGCAATCTAGTCCTCAAATATAAACACGTGCCTGCCAGCTATAGGGCGCAGACTCTAGTGCTAGCCATCTTGCTCAAACACTGATGAAACCCTCATAACCAAAAACCTAAAAGTGGGCTGAACTAATTGCTGAAATGGAGGAAGTACATTTAGCACTGAATTCTTACTAAGAATACCTAGAATATACTACTAAATAAACAAATATGTGTTTTACTTTGTTTTTGGGCTGAATGCCTCTTGTTAAGGAAAATAGCAGCCTCCTTCCAATAATTCCACCCCCCTGGCTAATGGACATGAATCCATTGGCCCAAGAATTAAACTGCAGTAACACAACTGAAACTGCATTAATATTGACCTAAATTTTTTATGGTCATATATAGACTATAGGCCTATTTTAACTACTCACATTCTTGACATATATCCTGGTTTATTAACACTCCCAAATCAACAGAGATTTAATGTTCCTGGTACTCTGATCTGTTCTTGGCCAGAGCACCACAGACTGTTGGAAAGGGAAAAAGCAAAAATCCAGCAAAGAACGAGACAGAAATTTTATTGCAGTATTTCTTGGGTTTTGGCTGGTCATTTTATCCCTGAGAGAAACTTATCTTTGTTTTTCCAGGGAGCTGTGTTGAGAAATGTTGGGAATGTTGTATGTTTCCTATTGCAAGGTACCTTTAAATTATGGCATGGCCTCCTTAGGGACTTGCTTGATAAACTACATGCGTCTCCCTCACCGTTCACCTATCACCTGTTGTTTGTCGGTGTATCCAGCCCAGTCCCTCTAGTGGACATGAACAGACTTACAGTTTACACACATTGCTCAAACTGCTGTTGGGACAATGGAGGGCCACCCAGCATTATAAGTGGACTGTGTATACCAAGACTGTGATCCAGTGGGTCACTTAAATATTTATGTGCACAGGGGCTGACTCCTCTGCAAAACAAAAGTTGGGCTCTTTGTTATGGTCTGTCACTGGTTACACTTGTATAAACATTAAATAGTGCATATAAAGTAGGAAATATCATAGCTTAGTCATAGAATAATGTTTAGCGTCTCTGTTGGATGTTTTCATGAGTGCACACAGGTGTTTTTTGTGTGCTTGCGTTTCTGCATGTGTGTTTGTGTGTGCGCACACATGTGAGTGTGTGTGTGTTTGTGTGCATGCGTGTGTGTGTGTGTGTGCGCATATGCATGTGTCTGTTTGTTTCTGCATGCTTGCGTTTGTGTGTGTGTGCATGCATGTGCGTGTGTGTGTGTATGTATGTGCATGCATGTGTGAGTGGGTGCGCATGTGCATTTGAGTGTATGTGTATCTGCGTGTGTATGTGTGTGTGTGGCTATGTGTACACGTGCATGTGCATATATGCACGTGTGTGGTCTTCTCCACACAGAGCCCAACTCTTCAGACAGTAAGACCATTGTTCTCAATTACCTTCCTGGCTTTTAGCGTCTCACAGCAAGTATTTGTTTAATTTAGTTTTGAACATTACATGAACTGCTAGACAGCAGCTGAGGCACGTACCTGTACTAGATCATTAACAATCTGAAGAGGAACAGGGGGCAAGTGACCTCATGATGTAAGAGTCAGCCAGACTGCATGCGCATTGATGTAAATTATGTGAAGATTCCACGTGCCGCTGTACAGTTTGAGTAAATACACTGTCATTGTAGCAGATTTGCCCTGCCTTTCAACCTGATCCACGTCCTCCACACAGTGGAACACATACACTCAGTCAGCATTTTATTTGGTATTTATTAGACTTATTGGTCGTCTGCTGCAGTAGCCTATCCACTGAGAGGTTTCATGTGTTGTGTGTTCAGAGATGCTCTTCTGCATACCACTGTTGTAATGTGTGGTTATATGTGTTACTGTCACCTTCCTCTCAGCTTTGACCAGTCTAGCCATTCTCCTCTGACCTCTCTCCTTAACAATGCGTTTTTGCCAACAATGCGTTTTGTTTTTAGCACCATTCTCTGCAAACTCCAGAGACTGTTGTGTGTGAAAATCCCAGGAGATCAGTAGTTTCTAAGATACTCAAACTACCCTGTCTGGCACCAACAATCACTTAGATCACATTTATTCCCCATTCTGAACAGCTGAACCTATTGACCATGTCTTCTCATTGGCCTCCACTGGCTTCCTATTGCCGCACGCATCCGATTCAAGGCCCTAGTGTTGGCATTTCAGGCTGCTAAGGGGACTGCCCCACATTACATACAATCCCTGATCACTCCCTACTCCCCAGCTAGACCACTCCGGTCTGCCAGCTCTGGTCGCCTTACGGTTCCCTCTCTACGGGCACCTGGCGGTCGAGCTGCACGTTCACGCCTGTTTTCCGTTCTGGTTCCTCAGTGGTGGAATGACTTGCCTACCACTGTCAGGACAGCAGAATCCCTCCCCCTATTTCGACGCAGACTCAAAACACACCTCTTCAAACTCTACCTTAGTCCTCCCTCCTGATTTACCCCGCCCCCCCTTTCTGATACCCCTATCCCTGTCTAACCCCCCCAAAAAAAAAAAAAAAAAAAAAATTGCACTTATGATGACGACTATATGTTTAGAACAGCAGTCCAGGTGTATTTTCCTAGTTCTGGATGTGATGCTTTGACTTGTGGTAGAACCTATGCACTTGTAAGTCGCTTTGGATTAAAAGCGTCTGCCAAATGACTAAAATGTAAAATGTCAAATGTGCATGTTTGTATGCATTTAGTTGCAGCCACATGATTGCCTGGTGTACAGGTCTATCTAATAAGTGAGTATGTGAAATAAAAAGAACAAGAACAAAATCAATACAAATTTCGGAAACTTACTAAAGTATTCACAACTATCCAGTCTATCCTGTATTCAGACTGAAAGACTTCTGATGTAGGTTAGTAGTTCATGAGGACGTTTGACTGAAGTATCACACAGAGGCCACTGGTGTGCTCTTAGACTGTCAGACAGTCAACTACTGCTCTGGAACACTCAGCAGTGAAATGTTAGATTTTGTAAAATGGCACATTTGAAATGTCTTTATGTGTAAAATACTACAGGTTCTGTTACAATTCCAGTTATGCTGTGGGTCATGGCAGTTTATCAGTTTCAAAAGTCAGCTTCAATAGTAATAAATTCCTTTGTTGTACATTGTACTTCAGTAATATGATAGAACTAAAGAGGCTGAATCACCACAAGGTATCCTAATCTAGATAAAAGACAGTGGCTTTGTAATAGATGAATTTACTTAGTACTGATCAAAAGCACTTTTGGAAACGTAAAACTCTCAGTGTAACAAAATGAGCCAACAGCCGCATCAGTGTCTCTTCCTGACAGAAGACCACCCCGGGCAGATCAACCAGCCGTCACCACAGTTGTAACTGAAACTGGTCCATATTGGCCTTACCCAGTGGGGACTAGTCGCCAAGCAGAGACTTGAAACCTTTCTGGATCATCATGGTGCTCTTGGATCAAACAAACAAAAAAAGTCTTCAGTTGCAGCACCACAAAAATGGCCAAAGCAATCTTTGCAAAACAGTGCTTCAGAATGCATCTGAAAGGTTTTTCTTTGAAATAGGCTACTAAGAAGGAAAGCAAGACAACACCAAAATGAAATACAGAGTAAACATGGACGGTTCTTTTCTTTAGCTTAAATGGCACGAGATCCACTTAAGTTAATCACACAGAAACATTTCTGCTTTGTGTGTGCATGTTATGTGTACTTGTGTTCATATGTGTGCATACACACGCATATGCATGTGACTGTAGTCCCATGTGGAAGGGATGGGGAAGGGAACTGACTGGATGCCCTGAAAGAATTTTCCAGTAAACAGTGGCTACATAAAAGATAAAAAGCTATTAAATTGGTTAAGTGCTTCAATTTCTTAAACAAAACAAGATGTTGTAGTGTTTCTTTTCACCCTTATCGAAGCCAGTCCTGTGTCCTTGGTTTTGTAGGGTTGTGCATGGCCAAAAAAAAGGTTAAGCTCCTGCTAATTTGATTTCTTAGACATGAAAGCTCAGTATCACCAGAGTTACTAAAGCTGATGAGGTGGTATGTTCGTAGGGATTTTTGTTTATTTGATTGTTTGTTCTGTTTTGTGTTCCCCACGTCTCCTTGACCTGAACCATCCAGGGCACTTGCACAAGCACAAACACATGCACACACGCACACATACACAGACACCCAGAATTGTGGTTTCATTCCAATGTTCCATTGGCCTACATCCATGCAATTTGTCTTTTTTAGCAACAGAAATAAATAACTGGACAAAATTTGCTCAGATTTTATGAGTTCAGAAAAGTGCAGCCCTTCTTTCTCTGTTCCATGACTGAACAAGACTTCAGCAGGGTTAAGTGATTAATTACTGAATGCACAGAGATAAGCTAAAGGAAATCATTTCAAACCAGAAGTGAAGTCAGACTTTGTAATAGGATGCTATGGTAACAATCACTAAGGCCTGAGTTTTGTTCTGTCAGAATTGCAATACACTGTCAACGGGTGAGGAATTCAAGCAACTACTGCTTTTCCATTGGAAAGAAGTTTGTGAAATTAAGAGGGGGGGGGGGGGGGTTAGGGTCAGCTGTGATAGATCTCAAGTTTCCAATTAAGAATATAATGGAAATGCATGGAAATTACCTTTGTGACATTCCAATAAATTCAAAACATTCAGTAAATATTAAAGGCATATACATAATGAATTGTCATGTTGTATTTAATAAAATACACTTAATTATAAAAAAATATACATTTTCTGACACACTTGAGAGTTTATAACGCCTACATACTTGATTTTCTAATTACATTCATTGTGTTCCAACATTACTTCCCTTCATTTGTTTGGACATTGAGTGTCTTCAGTGTTTTTAATCAAAGGGAATTAGATTAGCTCCCCAGTCTCCACCAAACATTGTGTTCATTCATGTCTCAAAGAGATTATATTCCTGTTGATGCTTGTGAAAAAATACACCACTTAGAGGCTACAGCGTAGCTTTCTAAAGGAATATCAACTGTTTCAAGAAAAACATGGTTATTTGAATGGGACAAAACGTGTAAATGCGCAAAAGTGGTGCACACACATGTATGTTAGAATACATGTAATACAGAACCAAACTAGTCAAGACATATTCAAACATGAAACTAAATCTAACCAGCACACGAATGCGTACGTCTTTAACAGATAAAGTTTAAATGTGTTTGAATAGATAAACGGAACTGATACTACGTGCGTTTCATGACATAACAACATATCTCCTCAACCCTCAGCAGTCCTGCACCACTGCACGTGCCGGCGATTCTCCGTTGAAGACTGCTTGGTTTCCTTCCCTTGATTCTGCCCATAGGAAGAGGTTGAGAATTAAATACAGTTACGGCTTTCCAAACGTCAAACAACTTAAGTCAATAACTGCGTAGTTTATCTCGATATAACGCACAGTTCGTCTAGCCTATTAGGCTACAACAACAGGTCTCATCAATAAGTATGGTTCAGCTAAATGCCACTGTGATAAACCTCAAACGATTTGAATAATTTCAGATGGTATTTTTCAAAGACATTTTAAATACGAAAAGAGCTCAGTACATTTGACTATTGACGCTGGCTTGTAAATCCCACGCCGACTGTGGGCTACCTTGAAACCAAAGCTAAGTAAAATACGTATAAACGCAGATTAAAGAAATACATCATCACTGCTGCAAACGTAGATAAGTAGGCTACGACAAAACTATTGCTCAGGCACTTCTGTTAAAGTTCTCAATAGCCGAGCACAGATTAAGTATTCTGGCAGTGCGTAGACAGCGATCGGGATCACGTTTGCGGCATGCGAACTACTGAAATAAATCCCGGTACAGCCTATTTTCTGCGAATTGGAGCTAAAAGATGAGAGCGACATTGAAGTAAATAGCGCAGAACCCTCTAAACTGAGGATTTTCAGTAGACATTTATGTGTAGCGTTAGTTTCCTTCTCATTCAACCAGAACCGAACGTGGGTTGAATTATATAATTCTTGGACACGAATAGCTACCTATCTCTATTTTTAACCGTTTACAAGTCGATAGACTACTGTAATGAGCGCACATCTAGATTTCACATATTTGCCTACAAAGCAATGCAACTCTAATGACAGAAATCAGATAAGAATCTAGTCCTAATTATTCTCATAAGGGAACAATATACTCATAACACCTACGTTTACACAGAATCGCTTAATATAGGTCGTTCAGAAATACATTTGGTCGGCTATAATGTGTAGATGTGCATACAATTTGAAAATTTCCAAATATAGGCTACCTATATCTCAACTAACTCATCCCTCCCCAAGCCCCCGACCCCTGTCGCCAATTAACAATGGTAATGCAGTTAAAGTAACGTTTTCCTTGAAAAATGAAAAATGATAGAGAAAATACATATTTGTATGCATACACTTTTAGTGAGGTTGTAGGATAGGTTTCTCCAGCTACCCATAAACCACTCTCCTGTGCGTAGACATTACTTTAGAAAACAATTTAATACTGATGTACTTCCCAAAACATAGTCAAACTTTTAAAATGTAATTTACACCCTTATTTATTAAGGGAATACTCAAAAGCATCAGTGAAGAGTTACATTACTAGACGCGTAAAGATTGACTAAAGACAGCCACAAAAAGTTTCGGAGAGTCACTTTAATTTAGTGGAAAATATTCAATCAATTAAAAGCGGTCACCGGCACTGAGAATGGCTCTCAGATGCTGTGATTTGATTGGACTAACCCGCAGGCTCGTGATGTGTAGCACATTATCATTGATACAGAATGCCTATATAAACTGGAACCTGCGCTCCTTCCAACATGCACACGAAAAAATATAATACTATACAGTATCAGAGGAAAGCCCAGCAGAAACCTCCACAGATCATACCTAGAAAATCAAACAATAGACTAAATAGAGCACATTTTCACCGGGAGTAGAAATCGTACAAAGACTTTATTCTTTTTGTGCAGATTCTCAACATATATAAACAATGCTTCAGAAGACTGGACTTCTCGCGCTGCTCGCGCTCATTGCATCTGCCTACGAACTGGATCAGAACGAGTCCTTCCCTCCCAGGAGAACACGCGTCTCTGCGAACAGCCCTTGTAAGTAACAGACTTTATCGTACCATATGCTTTCCTTTCTTTTACTGATGGCAGGTTAATTGTTGAATGTGAAAGTTTTACCGGTATCTTTACACTATGTACACGGATGTATCTCAATAGGTTACCAATGACAAAGTACATTAAGCTCACGATTTGACATGTTTTGGGCTGTTAAAAATACTGGCATTTTCAAAAGTGTGAGGAGTTATTGTTCAAGGCACGACACTGGAAAGCAAGTTGATCCACTGCAGGAAGCGCAAAACTCTTAAATGAGTCAGCAGTTGATATTAGCCCCCTATTTGTCACTAAAATACTTAAAGTGTCAGATTTCAGATACATCCTGTAAATAGCAAAAATTAATAATAAATCTTTGGTTAAATCAGGAGTTTAGCCTGCAGAAATATGAATACCAACAGGATTCAGTCATTGGATAACTGCCAGTTTAAGCCACTCGAGTTAGTTTTCCATGTGATGGTCTGATATTTCGTGGACTATGCCAATTTGTTCGTTTTTTACAGGAAGACATTTAATCATCATTGGTATCTACATTTTACATCCGCGTATGTATTGCATTATCGTCAAAATCGACATGCGGTGGGAATGGAATACAGTATATCTCTATAGTTGCCATAGTAGCAACCATGCGTAATATAGAGCCTTAAGTTAAAATAAGGAAGAAACGAGACAGCAGATGCATGCATGCATGCATGTCCTCCTATGTATGGACATATCGTCTCGATCCTTTTATAACAAATCTCATGGATTTTAAATGATATTTTCACATTTTATGGACCGTATTACACATATACTACGGACGGAGATGTGTGTGTGCGTGTGTGTACTGCATGTGTGTGTAAAGTAGGGTGAGGTCCAGCACACTGCGGCTTGTCAGTGTCGCCAGTCTGCTGCGCGTCTCAGATGAAAGCGCGCGCAAGGCCAAGCGTGGACGCAGTCTGTTGCCAGCTCTCTCTGAGAGAAGACGAAGCCAAGCGCCGTAAATCGAGTCCGAGTTTTTTTTATTGGAAGGATGGGAAGGCAGATAAATAGTGATGAAAATGTTCTCAACTATTCAGTCTGGCTCCAACAACATCAGTATGCACAAGTAGTCAGCAGAGTACAGGGAATCAAATGTTGAGCTTGAATTATATTACATGCGAAGGAAATAATTTTTCTGAAATTCTTGTGTTTGAACAGTGAAATTTTGCGACCACAAGTATACTCGTTAATTATTTGTAACAGCATGTCTAACATTATGAATTACCTTTTTAAAGACAAATGCATGTAATACTAATCAACTCCACCATGATTCTTGGAGCATTAGTGTACAACATTAAACATCCTATTTAATAATTAACAACACACATTAACACCAGTTGTATTTAACGCCTCACTATATTGTGATTCTCTTTTATCAAGATTCTAATTGAATGAACAGTAATTAACATTAGGATGCAGAAAAGCCTTGTGCATTGTGCATCGCATTGCAATGGATATTTTTGCTGGGGTGGGTGGGGGTCGGGTGCTGGTCCTGGAGGGGAGGGGGCGTGTTGGTTGCTTGAGTCAGTGCTTAGTTACAGTACAAAGGGACAGCATCATTATGGGCAAGTCCTGGGAACAAACACAATATTTTCTTGGTGATGAATCTGTGAAGGACAAGTGCTGTATCGTATATCTTCAAGCCTCTGCCAATACACAATCACTTAAGTGAAGTTTGTGATCTGGCTTTAGGGGTTCTACACTGTATATGCTAGGATGAAAAAAAGAATACACAGTTTTGCAGCTACTGTACTTGGAATCTCATAACAATTCCAGAACAGTTCTGTGCTTTTATGGGCCCTGTACCATTTCTATAATCTTGCAGCTATCACAATACCAAGAAAAATACTATAATCCATGAAATTGCACTATTAGTATTCCTGAGTCATATTTAAAGAGTGTATTGACTGTTAATGTGCAACAGTACATACATTTTGGTTTGCTTGACATTTGCAAGATTTTGAACAAATGTAAGGTAAGAGGGCAGTGTGACGTGGACACGCTTCTGGACTTCTGAGCAGAGGATTACGAGATCATGTACAGAGCAGAGCACTGCTGGTCAAGAGGAATGCTGTGAATTGCTCTAACCAAGCAATAAAATGAACTGCAAGTTGCCTTAACCCCTTGAGTCTCACCTGGGCCAGTGTGGGTTTTTTTTGCGTTAATTCCTTTTTTTAATGGTGGTATTTTCAATCACTATGGTAACAGGATATACCTTTGGAACGCGCTAAAACTCACGGTTCTATCTTTGTAACCTATTTTAAGATGCCATTGCTTTAGCGACAACAGTTCCTTTTTTTGTAACATGTGGGTGGCAAAACAAGCGTGGGGAGACCTCGCCTTCTCTGCATTTTGGAAATCCATATACTACACAAAATAAGATAATGTCAGTGTCCTTGACATTAAAGCAAATGCATAATTATGCAGTTCTAAAAACGTGCTAACATGGAGAAATGTTGATAGAATGTCCATTGTTGATTATCATTGTTGTACATTTTGCCATTGCATACTTCTAGAAAAGTACTTGTTCATAGGAATGCTATTACCTACATTTGTATAGGCTCTCTGGAACAAGAAGAGCCCATGTACAAGCTTATCTGACCAGTATCGGTAATCCATTTGCACAGTAAAGGCATGATCCCCACACGTGAGCAAAAAATACTGTTCAAACTTCAGCTGAGCCTTGAGTGGCTCGTGGTATGGTATTGAAGTAATGACTGAGAAGCATTTTAGCTAATGACATTACGTTTCCAACATTGTATAGTTTGCTAGGCTTTCATAAAGCAACCCAGCATGTTTTGGCCTGCGTAAGGAAAGCGTAGCATTTTCAATACGCCCGCTGAGACTTTTACGCTTTGGCAAAAACTGTTCTTGAGATTCTATGGCCAAAAAGGTTGACGTTTTACAACAAATTTGTGATGCCTACATGTAAGTAGAGAACTTTGAGTATTCTCGACTGAATATTTCTGAGGAAGACAGTGAAAACACCATTGACTCCACAATAGAGAGCATTTTCATTAACGCGACCCCATTTCATATCAGTGATCATCTAACTACATTCTCAAAATATTGTATTATTATTTAGTATGCTTATAAATAAGGAGCTTATAAATAAGGAGTGTTTGACTTGTTGATGGGGGTTGGATATTTGACAAAGATGTTGATCAGTGGACCTCAATGAATATATTAGCATGCAAGATGTTATTATTGTGATTATTGTACTTATTTTTATAATCTTCTCAACCTGTTGCTATCTGAGGAGACCACAAGGAGAGGGAGAGGATAGGGGAAGGTGAGAGGCAGGGAAAGTGCAACTTTCAAGAATAAAAAGTGTTGTATACTTTAGTAAGCAAAATATAGTATTTTACAAGACCCATAATATAATTTCCATAGTTTCCATGTGTCCTTTTGGAGTCTCCAAAAAACTGCCTCAACGCTTAGAAAAACAATGCAGAATGCAAATGTTTGGTGATATTGTCATCACATTTGAAAGGGCATTGTCCAGTGTTTTGGCTGTGGCTCCATTGTGTTTTCTAAGTGCGCCAGGCACCGTTTCAATAATCTGTATCCACTCAGAAAAAAAAAAAAATTTCAGTGAGAAAATAATCTTCCACTTCCACTGAGCTTCTGTAACTTTTATGTAGTAATACTTAAGAGTAATTATCATGGAAAACAAATCCGAAACAAAAGGTTACCTTTCAGAAGACACCAGGATTATGACTGTAGTCAAAAGGGTTTAAGAATAGTAGCCATTTTATTTTGGGTATGTAATTTTCAAGCTTGTGTAAAGAAAAGTGGTGATACTTAAGGGGTTAAACGGAATACTATAAGAATTCATACAAATGAACTTGACAAGGAAAATGACTTGTATGTAAATGTATTTCCAAAATCAATATGATTGCACCAAATGAACATGTTGAGAACATAAACATTTGCATTGTCTATTGATTCTGCAGAAAGCTTATGTTTGTCCTGACCCCAAACCTGTCAGGCTAGTCAGCACATACCAGAACATGACCATTCATAATGGCAGTAAGTGAGCCAGGTTTTATTTAGGTTTCATTACTTAATGTCTTCTTATATCACTGGCCTGCTTTCAGGTGCTACACAATGAAGGTCTATAAAGTGAACAAACTTATCTTGTAAGGCCCTGTCAGAGATTGTGTGTCCAAAACCAAATGATTCTTGTACTATTGTAAAACAAGCCTCATCTGTGTGGCCTTGTTAAGCCACGGTGGTAATTGCACAAGGTCAGCTGAGGGGGAACCAGCGTAGAGGTTCTCTGGTTGCGTCACATCAAGCCTGTAGTCAGGGCTAAGGTACATACCTGGGACCAGGAAGGTTGGTGGTTCAAGCCCCAGTGTAGCCATGATAAGATCTGTGCAGCTGTTGCGCCCTTGAACAAGGCCCTTAACCCCACATTGCTCCAGGGGGGATTGTCCCATGCTTAGTCTAATCAACTGTAAGTCGCTTTGGATAAAAGCGTCAGTTAAATAACACAATTGAATGAAGCCGTGCCATTGGGCATGCCCAGGGCAGGTACCACTCTGCCATGCTTTCAGACTGAAATGTGCGTATGATGGGGCTGCTGACTGGACTTATTTCTGGTACATCCCCACCAAGGTCGCATTGCTTTCTCAGATAGAAATCCTCATTACACAAGTGCTGTTGCTGCATTACTCTCAGATAGACATTCACATTACACAAGGGCTGTTGTTGTATTACTCTCAGATAGACATTCACATTACACAAGGGCTACTGTTGCATTACTCTCATATAGACATTCACATTACACGAGGGCTGCTGTTGCATTACTCTCAGATAGACATTCACATTAGTGTTGGGTTTCTGTCATACGTACAGAATTAATGGCAGGGTTAAAAATGGTAGTTTGTGACAACTAACGCAAAGTAGTTGTTTTACATTTTACAAATAAAAAATGAAGTACAATAATAGAATTTTCCAAACTGAACTGGAGTTATGAATACAAAAGCATATGTTGTTAACATTTACTGAGCAGCCCACAGACTGCACTTTATTGTGTTCGGGACAACTGAAATGTTCATTGCAGCATTTGTGTTTTTTTATAGAAAATGACTTTTTTTAATGTACTGGCAGAAAAGTATATAGGCTATAGCATGTGCAGCATACATCAGCCTGATAATTTTCTGGATGAGAGCAGGAGTATTCTGGATCTGTATACTGTGTACAGTTGGGATCAGACCTGGGTCAAATACGTAATTGGTTTGGACTCAAATACTTTTCTGTGCTTCATTGATCTTGCCTTGTGCAATTGAGCCAACCAGGAGGAGTACTTCTTGAGAGTATTTCATGGGTTCCAATACACCAGACAAGCTTAGCAAAGTGTCAAAAACTGTTTGAATCGTAAACAATTTGCGTATTTGACCCAGGTGTCCATACATTCACAAGTACAAGTCTAGTGTTTCTGTGTTTACAGATGATGGATTGATTAAGACAGCCTGTTGATATACGGTGCATAGACACTGACTGGTTGTATGGGTTGTTATCGTCTTGTCTTGGAAAGGAAGTAGTGTTATCGCCTGCCAAAGCTGTCAGTCAGTAGAGTCCTGTGCCACATGGCACTCTCACACTCTGAGATCAGTGCATCAGTGTACTCACACAGTCCCAGCCTGTCAAAATTATGTGACGTGTTGATGCGTTTGGTTGAGTAAATCACAACCCATTCAGGAAAATGGAAGTGCAGGAATACTCAAAACTGCTTTTCAAGTGGATCGTATTGTCACCAAATATTCTTTATACAGGGGCTGACTGACAACTGACATGACCAAAAATGACTGTGGGTTGGGCAGCCTGATATTGGCTGGATTCATCGTCCAGTTTATTGAAACATTTGAGGGCGAGTTTCACACTGAGGATTGGTTCATAGTCCTGTGAGATCTATGACGTATTGATGGCCAGTTTTGCAATGAGGATTGGTTCATAGTCCCCCGAGATCCACAGTGTACTGAGGGCCAGTTTTGCAGTGATGGGTGGTTTGTATTGGGCGCGGCCCTGGTTGACGCCCACCCTCTCTCTGTACAGCAGACGTGGCACGCTGTCTGAACAGTGCCCTGCAGGTGGGCTGCGGTGCCTTCGCCTGCCTGGAGAACTCCACGTGCGACACGGACGGCATGCATGACATCTGCAAGGCCTTCCTCTACAGCGCTGCTAAATTCGACACTCAGGTACGCACTTCTCAGGCCTCCCACTGAAAGTCCTTTTGGTGAAAAGTCAGGGAAATCTGTGGGTCGAGGCTTTCAGGTGAGAACCCAGCATTTGGTTGAAAAGTGAAAGTTTTGTAACTGACTAGGGCTATGGTCTCTCAAACGCTGCAACCCATACAGATTCTAGCTTCTGCTCACTGGGCCTGTATCTCCTCTGTCCCAAGTGTGTGTACACATCCCCGAATAGATCCTGGGCTAAAGGGAGACAAGTATCCCAAGTATGTATGAAGGATGAGGGTTGTTGATCTCTTTCTCCGCTGTCTCACGCAGGGCAAGGCCTTTGTGAAAGAGAGCCTGAAGTGCATAGCCAACGGCATCACCTCCAAGGTCTTCCTCACCGTCCGGCGCTGCTCCACCTTCCAGAGGATGATCTCCGAGGTGCAGGAGGAGTGCTACAGCAAGCTGGGCATCTGCGCTGTGGCCCGATCCAACCCCGAGGCCATCGGAGAGGTGGCCCAGCTGCCCAGCCACTTCCCCAACAGGTGAGCGTCCACCTCTCTCCTGTCCCCAGACCCGCATCAAACAAATACGCACTTCCTTTGGATTCAAATACTTATCTACACTTCACTGAGCTCATCTGGTGTACTGGAAACTACAAAATACTCTCAAAAAACCTTCTGTTCCTCTTGGTTGGCTGAGTTGCATCAGGCAAGATCAATCGAGCGCAGAAAAGTCATTGAATCCAAAACAAATACGTATTTGACACAGGTCTATCCCCACCCCAGCCCCCCTGTGACCGCGCCCTGTGCTCCCGCAGGTTCTACGGAAAGCTCCTGCAGAGCCTCCTGGAGTGCGATGAGGAGACGGTGGACTTGGTGAGGGCCAGCCTCCTGTCCAGACTGGGGCCGGAGATGGCCATACTGTTCCAGCTGCTGCAGAGCAAGCCCTGCCCCTCGGCGCCTGCTACAGTGCCTGCTGGGATAGAGCCGCGCGGCGGCTGGAGGTGGCCCATGAATCCCCACATGCTCAAGACCCAGCCCAACCTCCGTAACAGGGACTCCAGTCCCTACGCCAAAAAGCGCGCTGCCGGCGACAGCTCTTAATTACCGCGAAAGAAACACAGAAACTACGTCCACTGTAACTCCGGCAAAATAAGCAAAGAAAACTAAACTAAACTTAAACCCTCCCTTGAGTGTGTGTGTGGGCAGTTCCCCTTCTACACTGGGGGGAGAGAATATGTGCCCTGAAGTAAAAACTGCTTGTATGTCAGGTATATTTGACAGCTTCCTTATGCGAATACATCGATTGAACACTTGGCTCGTATAGGGCAGTTTACTCTGTGTTTAACTGACGTATTCATAAGTGAAACTGTGCAAGCTACGTTTATGACAAATAAGGGAAAGAAAAAACTATCTGATGCAATGCTGTTTTTACTTAAAGGTATCATAACTGAAATAGATCACTTTACTGATATAATATACTGAATATTTTGTATGTATTTTCATTACAGCAAAGTAAAAAAAAAATACTCTAGCGGATGAATGGGTGATGTAAGACAGATGACCTGTGCTGTAATATAATGAGTATAATATTTATTTATGAGCATTCTCTTAAGTACCTAATGAATTCAGTTGTTTGTCTCAGATTATGCAGGTTCCATTTGCCTCTGTGTGTTACAGCTATAAGAGACCCCCTGGACTGTCACTCATACGGTTCTATGCTGCAGGTAGGGCCAGCTAAAAAGGCGGGAAATGGGGTTGGGGGCGGGGCTTAATAAGCTGTACACAGGACTTAACTACAGAAACACCAAAAACTGAAGACTGCCCCCACTGCCATATGAATCAGCTGGGAAATATGGTATTTGGCATTCACGATACAATACCAGAGAACAGATGATTATATACAAGTGTAATATTACAGGCAAAAGTTCCCTATAAACCTACAGTGCAAAAAACAGGGTGGACTAAGAAATGTGTTGTCAAATTCTGCCAAAAAAGGAGAATCTATATTCACTTATATGTGCAATGTGTAGCTGTAGTATAACTAATGAGCAAAACATTTCCTGAAACAGATGTACAGAAAGCCACCTCTTTGGAATGATGCACAACACACTCCCTAAAACATATGACATGGAGAGGTGGCTCCGATACACTGACTTGCAGTGTTGATTATAAGGAATATGACATTACTATTTAAAAGCCTTGTGGTATATTATTAATATTTATTTTCCTACTATATTATTTAATTTTTTATTTTATTAAGTTGCTGTGGTTATTATAGTTTTGTATGCTAGTTTTAGGTTATAGAGATAGATTTTAAAGTACGGTTGGTGTGGAATCTTAAAGCGTTGCCATTCTCCGAGGTGTCTTCTGAGATGACTGAATAGGTTTCATGTTATGACTCTGTGCTGGTCATGGGGGAACACGTCGGCTATTCTAGTCAGGTGATCTTCTTAGCTAGTGTTAAATGGGACCATATCTAAAACAACTTATCAAGGGTTGCAACTTGCGTGTGTGGGTCAAGAGGACTAAATGTGTGTAGGTTTATTACCTTAAAAATCCCAATTATGTTTGTTGGGGACTTTGTGTACATTTTACAACACAGCTCAGTGCATACAGATAAAATAATAATGTGACTTACCCATCGTACTGTACAGGTGACTCTGACAATTTTTCTGGAATAGTGAACTGCAAAGTGTTTGATGGATTCATTTTATACACTATGCAATATACAGTGTTTGTGAAGAGCCTGCTCAGTCATAAACGTTTGCCTTGGTGAATTTAGGGGCTATCATTTCCAACAGCTTTTCAAAAGTTGATCTAAACAGAAGTAAAAGAACTGTGAGGGGTGAGCGTTTGTACATTTTTGTTTGACTAAGGTAAACATTCATACAACTAGGTTCATAAAAGGCAAACATGGCTTTAAAGACGACAACGTTCTGTTCTACGATACCAAATAGTGTGCAAAGTGTATATAACACACAACACTATGCAATAATCTTTGAAATTGAGGCTCCTTGGTAAAATCCTTAAGAAAAGTAGTAGTTTTGCTCTGTATCAGGTCAGTGCCAGCTGAAGCTGTGTTAATAGTAGCAGTTTCTTTGCTCCCATGTACACAGTGAAGAACGCAGACCATGCAGTCTGTTTCTAAGGTTCCCAAAGTTATTTTTCTTTTCTGTGCGAAGACATATGGGTTTTTGTTGTTGTACTTGTTTTCCTCTTTCTTCATCAGGTAAAATCCTTGCTTCAAATAGCCAAGAAATGTAAGCATTATAAAGAAAAATGTATATAAAAGCAGAAATATAGAAAATAACTGCGTAGCACAAAGTTTATTCAAGTAAAATATGCTTCAAATCAAAATGCACTTTGCATCTCGTATGACCACTATATAAGGGCATTTAAACTTTCAGCACTTGTTAATCTCAACCACATTTTGAAGAGAAACAGCAGAAAACCTGTTTTATGTTCTCATTGGATATCAGCACATCTTAATAGGTTGGGGCTCCTATATAGCTTATTTACTGCACAGTAAAATGTCCAGTGTTAATGCAAGTCTAACTGAGTACATACACATCCAATAGAGGCCATATGCACTCTGGAAGAGGTCATTTAATACTGAGCATTTTACTGCGTATGGTTTGGGTTTAATAGGCCTTTCTGAAATGCCTTGAAATGCCTAGAAAATACCTAAACCCGACAGTTGCTGCTAAACCAACGTGTTCACTCCACTGTGCGATACTGTCAGACCCTGCTTTGACACTCAGCTCCACAGTGGGGGCAATTTCTTCACTTCATTATTCAGCTCCTTGTATTTTTATGCAGAAGCCAAAAGCATACACTCAAAAATATTTTATCAGGGAAATATTTTGATCAAGGCTAAGGCAGAAAAATAGCAACCTTACAGGGCAAGTCTTTGACGTGTGTAATGACCCTGTTTCCAGTGAGGTTCTTGCATAACAACCATTGCCACCTGCTGGTGAACTGATGTTACTGTTTCTATCTCACCACACCCTTTGACTTTCTGCATATGAATCAAAGACCTGATAGACTTGGTAAACTTCTGAGAATGTATCTTAAATCAAATGTCTGTACTAGAGAGAGGGCGCCCAAGCCTAGATGGGTTAAGACAAGCGGCTTCTTGGCTTTAATGGGAATAGAAAAGTGTCCTGAGCTGAACTCAAGGGTATTTTTGTGTGCTGGTGTGACTTATTGAAGCACTTGCTGCAACTAATAACAGATACCAGTGAGACCCTTAAAAAAGTTGCCTTTCTCAACAAATCAGCCCAACCTAGTTAAAATTTGAAGGTTGAAAATCGATCGGTTCCCTACAAAATCCGGGGATTTCATTGCAGAGTGGACACTGTGCAGTAAGCCTTTGAGCACTATTGTAGTGTCAGCATCTGCATTACAACTCAGTCCACACCCATGAGAATCAGTGTATAAAGCTATTGTACTCCATGGGCTGGGGACCAGTTTATCCCCTTTGAGCGTTATCTTCTGAAGTCGTATCGAGGAGTGGGCTCCCTGTGTTGTGGAAATCTATGGTACTCTTTTCTTTCCTATCAAGACTTGAAATAGTTTTTCCCACATTCAGTAGGTTGTTATGTTTTGCCAGATGATACACTTCTTTCTGATTTATACTACATGACTTTAATCAAAACCATTGTTTTATGTTCGCCAATCAACGATTGGCATCAAAATCAAATCAACTAGCCAATCAATCCTTAAGATTCTTTTTTTGTTGTTGAAGTACATACTGTATGTTAAGCATGATTGAACCTTGTGATTTATTTGCACTTTAATATATATAAATATATATGATTTCTTCTTTGTGCCATTCATTTGCAGCTGTGTATTTAAAATGATGAAATATACAAATACATAAACTGTGTGTCTTTTGTTCAGCTGATTAAAATAATAAATTATGATCACATCTGGCATATGGCATCATATTGGTTTTGTCTGCTCTCATCATTTCAGTTGGCCTCTCACTGTGCCCTCACACCACACCATGGCTGTGTTTCAGCGTTTAACCCCTGCATGTCAGAAATCACTTCACGGGCAATGGAAGCAACTACACATTTTCAAATAGCTATGACTGGATATTGTGCTATTTTCAGCATGTACACGCACAGTCATGTACACATCAACATCTGGCAAATGGTAATTAAGAACTAGCCACCAGTTCTGACAATGCAGTAATTGAGGTGGGCTTGCCCAAATATAATCTCACACCCGGGGTAAACTGACCTGGACAGACCGGTCATACTGGGTGCCTGCCAATCAGCGTAGCTTTTTAACTGCAGGCTCAGTGTGACGAATTTGCCAGGACACATTAAGTAGACAGTGGGAAAGACAGAGCCCATCCCCATGGGAACTGAACTTTCTTAAACTTGAAGTGCAAACGAGCTGAAACTGCAAAGTGAGTCTTTCATTTCAGAGCCCTGGGAGGAAAAAGGAAAGGAAAAAAAGCCTAACACGAGAGGCAGAGCTTCTGCTATCTCAGTCAGAGGGAGATATAATTTCATGCCAATTTGCCAAGTCCTGTGGGGCTTTCTGATCCGTGGCAGTCGGTATCAGGAATACAGTAGGTGATGCAGCTGCTCCATACAGATTTCAACATGTTCTCTGTTAAAGAGACACTCGCACCAAAGCCTCAGACTGAGCTCTTCAGTATGCGAACGCATCCAAGACAGTAGTGAAAGCGGATCCTGGATTAATGTACCTGGGATTTCAACTGTTTCCCGGCTCACAAGCGATGCCGTCATTTCTGATATGCGGCTTGATAATTGCCGTTGGAATAATTCAGGCGTAATATATATTCATATATTCCTCCACAGCTAGAACCACAAAGGAGGTTGTGTGATTATGATCCGTGTTCCAAGGGACTTAGCACTCACATAAAAATCAATGAGCTTTCTGGCACTGAGCAAAATTCATTTGATTCCCCTGTACTTTTTTATTTTATTTTTTTACAACAACTTTGAAAAGTGAGCCTGTGCTGGCATAGTTAGCGAGGTACATGATCAAATACTGCCAACCAGTACAGGATGTATCAGGCCAGGACAGGAAACAGAACAGGCCATTCTTCTGGGAGAGCCATAGCACCAGATTACAGTCCTTCACAGAAAACAATCAAGTCAGCTTCAAGCATGCACGTTCACAGGCCATGGGTACTACTGAACATAAGGGGAAAAGGACTGTCACAGCATTGAACATAATATAGGTTGTGCCACAAGGCAACAGAACAATGTGAGTTTGACATGGGAGCTGGAAAACTGTGATCTGCTATAGATCACAACAAAATGGTCTAATAAGGATGTTGGATTACTGACTAAGTTAAATGTTAAAAGTGAAATGTCCACCACAGTATGGCCAAAATCACAAGCAACTGTTACACATCTGTCAAATGCTTTTACAAAGCTATCCATCTTAAATATTCTGAAATATCAGCATGCAAGTCTAATGTCCCCACTATATGATGGAAATTTAGTACAATAATGGACTAACATTTAAGTCAGCATAATTAAAATGGCTGAGAGCGACGTGCATGTTTTATGATTGGCTGAATGAAAGACATGTCTTTGTCTGGAGCATAAGAGGAATCCCACATAAATCATCACATTACATGTTATTTAGATGACGCTCTAACCCAAAGCAACATACAGTTGATTAGACTAAGCAGGGGACAATCCCCCCTGGTGGGGTTAAGGGCTGACAGCTGTGCGGATCTTATTGTGGCTACACCAGGGATTGAATCGCCAACCTTGTGGGTCCTAGTCATATACCTTAAGCACTAGGCTACAGGCTACCCCACATCACATGCGTGGGCACATTTGTGCATTATTCAACTGAACTATTACAAAACATATTCCTCTATCAGAACAAAATGTTCAAGTAAAAGTGTTCTGCTGCAAGCGCCTGAAGATTAGATCCTCTTAAAACGACTGCCTCTAATAACTCCAGAACCTCAATTTAGCTGGATGTCCCTCTTTGCTATAACTGTACACCATCAGCAATGTGGGAAATCAATTCTGCTTTTACATTACCAGCACAAATTCAAATTCATATCATAATACTAACAGCCCAGATTCAATCTAACTGAAATGGCCAAAATTCTAAATATGTGCCAGTACATTCACCAGGTACCAGGTAACTCTCAAAGTTCTGCCTGATGATACTTTCAGATCTGGCTTGAGTCTGAAAATGATTAGATTGACCAGTCATGTGGCAAAGAGTTTTTGAAGTAACAATGCTTTTAGAATAAGAAAAATATAATTCTCAGTCATATTCGTTGTTGTTTGTCAGGCTGAACTGTTGGACAACAAACACTGGAAAAAAACTGTTGGGTTCCAGTATAATATTAAATTAAACAAAAATCTTAATGTGATGGAAAAATGTGAACTATAAAGCTCAATGCACCAAAGAATGCCACAAGAGGCAGCTCCATAAAATTCAATTAAATTAAATATGGTTCAAACCAACCGTCTTTTGAAATTGAATTTATGCCCTGACTTCTTAAGATCCCATGGCATTTATTACAAACAGGCTCCAAATGTCTTCCCAACCTGGGTCTCTCAACCTGGCCACCTACTGTAATCACCCATTTCCACATGCTGAACACTACTCCACCACATATGATGTGCAATAAACATTCTGACACAAAATGGCTGCTCTACATCATCCAGGTAGATGCTACACATTGGTGGTTGCCCCCTTAACTGTAAACCATTTTAGGATTACACAAGCAAACGGGCAAAATTATGACAGAAACTAGACTAGGACCCAAACGTTTTTTCCAAGTAACTCCGACTCAATATTATCCTGAGACTACAAATTTGCACAGTGAAGTTGAAAAGTACCCTACAGTAGAAAACTAAAAAGATGAGCACAGCGGTTTCCAAAAGTACTGATTATAACCAAGTACTTCAACATGTATACCTCAGTCTTTAATCCAATATCAAGATATGTATGTGTCATTAGTGGTTTTGATAAATTAGTTGTGTGAAAGACATGAGACAAACAGGCACACTGATGGCATGGGACAGAGACTGAGGTGTAACTTGCTATCAGACATCAGTCCACAGGAGGGCAGTGTGTGGACACACATGGAGATGGGAGAACTTTTGACAGTGTCGGGCAACTCCATGATCTTCTCGTTCGTCAGCTCAATCCATAAATAGTTTTAAGGTCAATGTATGTTTCTCATATTTATATTTGCATTTTTCCTACAACAACAGCAACAATAATAATAATAATAATAATAATTTCCCATTTCCCGTTCAGACATGTCGAGACATTTCGAATCAATTTGTAGTCTCTAACATAGAGATTTCCATCTTCTTATCCTAAAATGGCCAGTGTGGGTGCAGGTCTCTTAGCCCAACTAATGAATTAGCTAATCTTGGTCTTTAAGTGTTGGGATAAAACTAAAACTAAAACCCACACTGGCCCTAGCTGGATGAGATTGGACATCCCTTTCCTGTACTTACTCTTATTCCAATTAAATGTCTGGAACATGAAGTGGCCAGAATGGTCAAAGTTTGGTACATTTGCATATTTCTAACAATCGTTTGTTGCTCTGTGTGAAATATAAACATAAAATTCCTCTGCTATTGGCATCAGAGCTTTTAACAGAGTTAAAATATGCAGTTTTTATTAGTATAAACAGTCTGACCATGACTGAATAAAAAACGATTTGTCTCATTCTCATTCCAGCCACCAGAGGGGGCTGTTTGATCAGTCTTACTTTAGAGCAGGGGCGTCAAACTAAGTTTTGGGCTGCAGTAACTGCATTTTCTTGTGGTTCCCTTTTAATCAGCTGCCAATTAAAAGCCTTGAGAACAAGGTATGTGGATTCTTTAGCCAATCACTGACTTAACCAAACCATCGGTGTCAAGAAAAAGCAGCAGACACTGCAGCACTGCGCGATGGGAGTTTGCTTTAACAGTGGCATTCATGGACAGTGTTAGTATCAAGACTGTGAGGGGAAACATTTACTCTGGCTCAGATAGATAAAGTCAAATAGCAGCAGAGCAGACTACAGACACGATACTAGATAAAAAATGAGATTGTTAATGCTCTATTCTATTGTGCTGTATTCTAGCATATGAGAGTTTATAGTGTGCACATTAAGACAGAACAAGGGAAAGACACTGGTCCCCATCTTTAAAATATGTTTATGCCTGGACAATTATCTTGTATTTCATTCAGGGCAGTATCCATGGTATTAGAAGTAGAAAAATATAGAACGCAACAGACAAACTGCAAATAAGCTTGAGGATAAATAATAAGAACGTATTTCCGTCTCATAGAAGGTTGTGAGGTTTGCAGTGATCTGTGGTAATTGGTTTCTGTTGCCCCGGAGGCAGGGATATCTTTGAAGCCATATTAAAAGCTTTTGGAACTCTCCACAAAGAATTCATGTCCTAAACCATTAATCCATTTCTGCTCCAGCTAAGACTATAAACACAGCATGACTGTCTGCTGCAGTATTAGTGTACACAGAGAAAAGCCAGTGCTGGTATCAGCGTTCTCTTACACAGTATGCACCCTTTTCAGTGGGATCCCCCATAGCTTTGATCCCACGGCCATTCAAACTACTGGATATTTAGCCAAACCACACAGCTTAAGTACCTCCATATGGGACTTGAACCCAGAGCAATCTGGTTATAAATTCAGTCGCTTAACCATTATTCCGCATGACACCCCTGTAACTAGTCTAACGCCGTGTTACAGAACTGGGGATATATTGAAACAAGACAGACAGAGACATCTAGTGGTTGAAGATGAAACTTGTGCTATTTTGGACAAAGTGATCATGTGAACTACACCTTAAAAGCTTTAAAGAATTGTAAGAATGAAACATGCAGTTGGGTCAAATTTCAGTCTGCAGCCCCATATGCGGCCTGTTCACCGCTACCTGGAATGAACCTGTACACTGCAAATGTGTGTTAACATAAAGAGTTCACTGTATTGTTTATATATAGCACACCCAGATATTTTACAAGTTGCCATTCAACACTTCAGCACTATTTCTTGACAGGCTTGTCTCACAGTAAGAGATGCGCGCATGTTTAAAGGTTAACGTAATTTGTTGAATGTTGTGCTTGTCAAGCCCATTGTGGGTATGACACGCTCGGAGGACAACGAGAAAGCTACCTGAGGTCTATTGTCACACTGGGGTAGAGTAGAGTTTTTATTAGAGGAAGGCCACCACCCTGGGTGCTGGCCTGACCTCTCTCAAACTGAGGCCATTAAGACCAGCCATGAGGGTGACAGTGTAGACAGAGACGGGCTGTTTCCGTGACGAGGAGCAGACGCCCGACCCGGCCGCACTCACTCAAGTACAAAACACCCCTTTCCAAGGGGCCACTGAAACAAGTGAAATCTCTAAAACCAGGTTTCTGTTCACATTTAACCTGTTTGAAACTGTTCCAGTAAATGTACTCCCTCCTGCTATTATATTCGCAATTGGTGTATTACATTTTATTTCTCAAGTGGCCTCCGCTAATTATTGAACAAATAAAAAGATGAAGGGGACTTGATATGTGGATTCTGCTTTTTCTAGAACAAAGGCAGCCCATTGTGGCTTACCAAGGGGCATATACAAAGCATGTATGAAACTTCAGATTCAAAGGTAGTGTTCTCAAGCAAATGCACATGCACACATGCACACAGAGAGACATTTTATCACTTCAAGCCTACATGGAGGGTTCATACAAAATCTGGAGTTTTCTCTAACAGTGTTGGCAAAGAGGAACCCATTGCCTTGATCTCTTTGTATAATGACTGGAGATAAATTTGCTCACGTACACAATCTCAGAAATAAAGGTACGAAAAGTGCCTAAAAAGGAAAAAATGCTTGTGGCTGGGGCGGTACCCTATAAATGCTAAATTGTAATTGTAAAATTGTACCCTTAGCCAGGAATATATAATTAATTTGTACTATTTTACTTGGAAAACATATATGAGATATGTGAGATATTGAAAACGGTTCAATAATTGTAGTGTGGACATGATAGCTAGAACTAAAGCTTTTACACACTTGTATGAAAAGAATTATAACTTCAGTTTCTTGCCTCATTCTAAAAAATTGCATTCAGTAGCAGTAGAATTTCCCCACAACAGCTTTCAGGAATCAGTTATTCGTATTTGTCTTGATGGAAGACTGCCCCCTATTGTCCGACCAAGACAATTTCCAGCTGTGCCATGTTTTAAAATAGAATGACTTTATTTTTCCCTGGGGGGCGGAACTTCTGTTCGAGGTTTTCCATCCACATGCACCAGCCAGGCACATCATTTACATCTTGTGCTGGTCAGAACAAACTGTACAATGCACATGGGCATGTGTGCCTGCATATGTATATCTGTCCATGCATCGGAGTGAATCTTTGCATTTGTGTGTGTGTGTTGTGTGTGTGCGTGTTTATGTGTCTGTGTATGAACACACACATTCACGTGCTTGTGTGAGTGCATATGTGTGGCTTTGTGTGTGTGTGTTTGTGTGATTGATTGACTCCTTTAGTGACCTGCATGACTACTCCGTACGCCCGGTCTAAAGAGCTTCCTGCGTACGGCAGCCGTGGAAGAGGAGACAGGAGACGGATGACAACTCTTCACACCAGGCCTGCCAACACCTGCCGCCTGTGTGTCACTGCGCTGTTTCTACGGGTTTATCCAATCAGAATGTTAAACCCTAAACCACCAACCAATCTGGGTTCCACAGTTTTGCTTTGTACCACTACTTGTGTACTACCACAAGCTGCACTTGTGGTAGTACACAAGCATTGTCTATATTAAGTTATTATATTTGTTATGTATCTCAGATAAGGTGTTCAACATTATGTGAAAGGCATACTTTTTTCTGTGGTCTATTAACAAATAATAACACTATAATGAATCACTCTCAAAAGAAACTTAAAAAGCATCTATACAAAAGCAGATTCCCCTCACTGTAACTGAAAAAAGATAGGACTCTATATTTTATTTCTGTATGTTCAGGAATAATTAAGGATATTGTCAGTTAAGATACATTTTGACAACTGACACTCCAAGCAGAAGGGGCACTCATGTCCCCAAAAAACTTTACTCAGAGAGATACCACTGAAAGGCCCTGTGTGGGCTCCAAACCAGTCAGCAAACAACCGGATTAGTGACTTTTCTGTTCCATTGAGTGATGCAATGCGAGTGAATGGATTGGTGACACTTGAATGGAACACATTGACAGTAGGGCTCAAACTTTCCCCAGGGAACACTCTGAGAATGCTTGTATTCGCATTGTGTTGCCTGGTGTGCATGTGCTTGTGTTTGTGTGCGTGTGTGTATGTGTGTGTGCATTTGTGCATGCATGTGTGTGCATGTGTGAGAGAGAGTGAGAGAGTTTGTATATGTGTGTGTATGTGCATGCGTGTGCGTGTGCGTATGTGTCGTGTGGGTTTTGTTTGTCAGTGATTATCTGTCTGTATTTATACATCTCTCTTCTAAAAATTATTCCAACAATGGAATGTACTCCAACGCTCCTACGGCTAGCAGATACTGCTAGCAGAGTAGTAGCATTTTATTAATGGACGAGTATGGAACCCATCACTAAGCCACTGCTCCTCATATAATTATGTTCAACAAGAGAGATCATTTCAGAATGCCGTTACATTTCTGGTGATCAAAGGGCTCTGTCATGCTAGCCCACCATGCCATACCTCCCCATTCAGCTCCCAGCATTCCCAGTCAGACCACATGAGGCTGGGACAGGTACGAGCCACGCCCACGGCACCCATCCCAGAAGCCCCAGAGACACGAGGGCCTTCGGCGAAAACGTGCCCTGCCGAGTCCGTTTCATCACTTCTGTATGAGATTACATTGGGCAGAAAGGATTTCCAATTGAGGAGCTGCCCTTTCTCAAAGATGCCGATCTCAAATAACATTTTGATGAAGATCTCTGGTGACAAATTGTTCAGGAGAGAGGGCTCCTGGCATCGCTCAATAGAGCCAGAGCCGGCTCCCCTTTCAGCAGCTATCACCCTCCCATTTTACTATGTGATTAATTATGGTATTTTGTAGCAAAACTTACTTAAACTGCTTCTTCTGTTACGATGAGGGAACAAATGGCGGGATTAAGAAAGGCGGCTCCTCTGAGTTAGAGGGCTTGGCCCTTCGAGCGTTCCTGCAGCACGCTGAGGAGCTCTATTAAGTCATTAAGTCATCAAACCGGACACTGCAGAATCCCTCAGGTTTCCTCCTGACTGCTTCAGAGCCTTTCCACACTTATTCCTTTTGAAATATGTGATACGGGATTGCATCACGACTGACAAAACAACTTCAGAAGTGATTCGGTTTATTGTGAGGTGGAGGCCGCTTAAATTAATATGATGCCATGACTACACGCTATATTAGACTTTAGATCAAGTGAGTGTTATGAATTATGAATTATGTTCTTTGCCCCCTCTGCATTTATGGTCAGGTGGTCCAATAAATAAAAATAAATATTATAATTACTCAACAGTTTACATCAATGTCTTGAACTTTCAAGAGTTTTGAAACAATAATAAGGTAAAAAAGAAAAAAAGAAATTATTTAACCTTTACTTAACCAGGTGAGTCCTTGTGAATGACCGGGCCAAGATAGCAGCAATACAGTGTCGCAAACATATATACAGCAGAAACTCACAATCACATTCCTAAAAGACAAACAGGAGGAAACAGAATCTAGCTAAGGAAGCATTTACAAACTTCACTACATTTTTTTATGTCCTAATTGAGATCAGCTCATCTAGCTGCAAGCACTTTATATAAGCAGTGGCTGCAAATATAAGCAGCAAATACAAGCAGTGGCTAGAGGAGTTTTGACCACTAATGAGGTAATACAGACCATTAGAACTGAAATGTAAACAGAGCACTATTCAAATCGATCCAATGAGCTTGAGGTTTTTACAACATTAATGTGTTGCATGCAAATAAAGAAAACCATAAGTAGCCAATTAAATACAATATCTACTAAATGTTTTACTGCTGCAATTTGGCAAAATTCTGGGCACATTCAAAATGTGCAAAATTTCAAAACCACATCGACACTTATATCTTCCTCTGTGATAAATACCTGATATGTACAGATCCTGAATTAAGGGACATACTAATAAATGGATCCTGACACTGTTAGAAACAAGAGCTGTTGGCCTGTGAAAAACTGTAGAACAAAAAGTGATTTTAATGTTACGTGCGCATTTGCAACGTAAAGTATTTGTTAAATACAAACAATACTGTGATATTGACCATAATTCAAACACATTTTATATTAGTCTACATAGGAAATTAATGTAGGCTATATTATGTGTAGCCTGTTGACATTCTGAATAAATTAAATCCATAACTCGATTTCAGTTAATTTATATGTATGCAATAGTGCACGAGATTCCGTCTTTGAACACAGTGAATGTACCGTAGGTTAAAGCGGATTCATAAGGAATTAATGCGAAGTATGTATGAAACTAAATGCAGACTAACTGTTGTCAATATGATTCCATTATTTCTCACTTTGTAATATTTAGGCTAAGTCTATAAGATGAATAAAAACTTGACAACTACAAAATGTTTTCCGACAATTATACAGATTATACATCTTAATGTGAAGCTAATTATATAGACCATACATAAACGCTGAAATAAGATTGTGTAATGTTCTTTACACAATAATATTTGCAAGACCAGTTTGATTTCTCACAAATAGGCCTAACTTTTGAACTAAATAAGTAAGTAATCGCCAAAACAATCAGCACTCATTTTGAACAATTATTTCCATATTTAAACGCGGAAGGGATAAATGAATATATTAACAATCCTAATGCATCAGGGAAGTAAAGTTTTAAGGCTTCTGGAAAACGACATATTTTTCGCATGATTGTCTCCTTAATATGTATTTGGGAGAGCGCAATTATGACAGTATTATGACGATTATTATAGGATGAATTCAGGTAATTTGGGAAACTTTACTTTCAGACTCAGAAACTGAATTTACAAGAGAAATTTGATTAAATCTTTTCAAACTTTTCCTTTAGTCAAATTCGTTCAATAAAACCCAAAACTGACCCATCGTGTAATCCCTCCAGTCTGTACATTTACATTTTCGGTATCCTATTTAGCCGACGTTCTTACCCAGACCGACTTCCAATTAGCACAAAGAAAATGCCTAGATTCGTAAATCACCATAGGCCTACCACTAAAATAAAAACATAAAATAAAGATTGCAACAAAAGCATAATACTTTTCATATTGGAGCAAATATTAGGCCTAATGGGGTTTCAATGTTGTTCCCTTCATAGCCTACATAGCCATCTATTGCAATATAACATTATCTTTGGTTTTGAAGGCAATTATCCCTTTCTTAAGAATCTCAATATTACACCGTAGGCCACTCTTCCTCAAATTGTGAGCAAAGCCAATCTTGTCTATGTTCCTCTAAAACACCTGTTCATGTTTGACGGCTGTGGGCTAAGCATTGGCCTCAGGATTTAGAACCACCGATAGAATCGCCAGTGGCGCGTAGATAGCACCGCACTCTCACACCCATTCTTGTTGCTGTATAATCCAGTTGAGACATAGCTCATTAGGAGAGATAAAGACCTCCGTTCCCCGCTCTTCCTGCTCGTCTCGGCCTCAGCCAAGCATTGCAGCCTGGCGCCGCAGCCTCTTGACTTCCACAACATCAGGTGTAATGTTACTGTTTGTTGTGGCCTGTGTGCACTAATAGGCCACTGGACGTCAACATCGGCGCAAACCTGGCAACATACACCTTGTAATGGCAGTGCACGCATCCATGGCGAGCTGTATACTAAATGAACACAGAGACTCAATAAACAAGCGGAGAATGACGATAGCTTTCGCATATAACACGTTTTATCTACACCTCTAAGGGCTGCCGTTTTGTTTTATGCTAAGCACGTTGCACACTCATTAGACTTTAATCGTGGATTTTTTTTCCCAACAAAGCCTGTATACTGGCTTTGTCATTTGTATACTGTCTCTAAAATGGTAAGAATGTAGCAACAGAATACCGAACAGCGTGTTAAAAAAAACATTCGTGGATGCATGGGTCGTAGTAACTTCAGGTCATATTTTGTCTACATTTCCCATTCAATACCTTTAGGCTTTAAATGAAGTGAACTGACCAAAAAATCATATAATATGGACACATGATGATACATAGCAGATAGGCTACAATCCAGCATTTTTAATTAAAATCAAATGTTTAAAATCAAATCAAATAGCATGGTTGGTATAATTTCATATATATTGTTTCAATGTGACTAGTGACACCAATTGCGAGATGCATGTTTCTGTGGGTAGACAAAAGATGGGAGTTCTACAGCCTTGTTGTTGTTCGGAGCTACATGTGTAGGCTACGTGTTCAATGCGAATTAGGCCTAGTGATTAATTAAGTGTTGAATAATAACTTTTTACTTTTTATATTGGGTATTTGAAAAGGTCATTTGAACGTAGCCTACACACAATTTAAAACGGCCATACCTGTACGTTGTATGTAGAGGTATAATAATAATAATAATAATAATAATAATAATACTAATACTAATACTAATACTAATAATAATAATAATAATAATAATAATAATAATAATAATAATAATGGCTATTAAGTGCCATGAGACGTTTTTCTAAAAACAGGCCAGTTATATGGAAGGCATTATTGTAGCCGTATTATACTATATGAACGAAATCTATATTTCAATTTGTTTTTGGAAGAAATAGTTAGTGGTCTAGTAGTTAGTGATCTTCTGCATGCCCGCTATAATCGAAACGATTCACCTTTTTTAGATATCTCAGAATAAATTAATTTTAATTAACTAGAATTAAAGCACACTGCAGCACACATATTAGTGCGTGTGTGTATATGTGCTATAAACAATTCTAATAAATAAAATGGTCACTGCGTAATCTGGCATTTGTGGATCTGTGCATTTCTTTGTAGAGGTCGCTGAACTGGCACCAATGTGATATTTTAATGAATGAATAAATAAATAAAATGTCTATATTTCCAGGTCTTACCCATTTTCGAGAAAGCTAAAACATACCACACTTGCGCATATTCATTACGCACGACCTGATCCAAATTTAAATTCTGATTTAATTCAATAGTCTGCACAGATTAGGCTACCTTATAGCACTTCATACATTTCTAGAAAGTAGCCGTATAAGAGGAATCCTGTATAAACTGGTGGAGACTGGTAAAATGGCCCACTGCCACTAGAATATTGTGGTACGGTTCGTTTCGGTCTATCCTTAGATTCGATCACTCAATTCATTGCAGAGTTGTCTACGTCCTTGGCTATTTATATTATTAATTTCGCCTTCTTAGTTTCTCTCCTTTTGTTTGGCTCTGACAGAAAAAGTCTGACTGTTATCTTTGTCCTCCGTCAAATATAAGAGCCATCGATAAGCAAAGCAAATACGGATCAAACGAGCCCTAAAGAAACCCTGTATAGGCTAATAGTGTTTGAAGGGGCCCATCGGAAATTGTCATGTGAAACCATTTGGAAAATGTCCAGAACTCCAAACAGGGATAAAACAGTCAATTAGTCAGGGAATGAGATGGCCGAAATACAACCCATTAGACAGATAAGTGTCAATCGTAATTTATACAACGGGAAAATGTAATAGGCTATATTTTAAAATTGTAATTGAGGACACTCTCTCAATATTTGTCTGATTGTCCACGTTATTAAAAAATGGCGCATTCTATTAGTGAAAGTCTGCCTTCACATCCTCCACCTTACTTTCTACTATGGAAACGTATGTCTCATAGGCTAGATTGTTCAACGCCTAGGGTTACAGGTTGGGTAAATCAAACGGGAAATCTGTATATATGGATTCACAGTAGTAAGTAGCCTACAACGATTACAACATTTGTACCTTATCATTCTTCATGGCAGACAAATGTGAATTTGATCATTCACAAACTCACTATCTGCCTCCAAGTCTAAATTGAGCGAAGGGTGTGGTTAGCAAACACATGAGGAGAGGAGTGTGCACAACACCACGTGATTAACTTTTAGCTAATGGCTGTTCGAGGAAGTGCTCATTGAGCGCTGAAAGGTAAATCCTTGATCTCATTAAAAGCCATTAGACGAGTTAACCTCCACTGTGGAAGTCTCTGGATTTCTCCTGCAGCCTTCAGACGAACAATTTCCTCTGAAGATTACTTGACAAGCGAATGAGGTTTTTGATGCTTAATTAATCCATCACTGTCATTATATTTGACTAAACTTTACTGTACTTTGGATCTTATTTTTTTTCGCTGAACTTCTCTACTGATTAACCACAATGCTTCCTAGTCCTGTAACGTCAACACCCTTCTCGGTTAAGGACATTCTGAAGTTGGAGCAACAGCAGTCGCATCACGTTTTCCATCAACACGGAATTTTATTCCCAGATCAAGATGCAGGGCCCATACCATCACCACAGTGTCTGCATTCGGCACTGGGAAGTCTCGACATGCTGTTCAGCCCGGAGAAGCAGTCTTGCGCGGAAGGAGGGCTGATAAAATGCCATATAAACACTGAGGACTTTGACATCCTGAGAGATTCCTGTGGGTCCCCGACAGAGGAAGAGACGGATCCAAGCGAAGACGCAGGTAAACGCCACACACGACTGAATGCTATAAAAGCGAAAGTTGGTTTTGGATCGTCGCTTTAGGCTATATGAATCTCTAACTGAAGTTGTGCATTATTGAATATAGCCAGGCATTAACTACTGAATTGAACACTTAAAGAGAATTATGTTTTTCATCTTGACCCATAGGTTTTTTTTAAACAAATCGACAGAACAGGTTAAATTCGGCTTACTGCAGGTCTATGCAGCGATTACCTTACATTACATTACATGGCATTTAGCAGACGCTCTTATCCAGAGCGACGTACAACGAAGTGCGACGTACAACGAAGTGCAGATTTTATATAATGGTCAACAAATGGACAACCTCAGCTTTAACCAATGACTCCATGATCCATACAACTTTTTAAATACAAAACGAAATAGTTTTACTGCCATTTAATAAAACGAGTTTATACACACCAGAAACGAAACATGTAGCCTATTTAGCTGTCACTGAACATTGTTAAATGCAAATGAAATTAATATATACTAATTCATACTCCTGTATATCAGTTTTGAGAATACAGCTCACTGCAGTCTTCGTAGCATAGGCCTATCGGTGGGAAAGCAATACATTCTGAAAGAAAACTTTTGCATTTATTTAACACCTCTCCACTGAGCACAATGTTTAGTGTTCAATGAACTGCATACCTACTGTTACATCTGATAGAGTGGCCTATATATTGGCTCCCAATCTAACTCTCATAACTATGTTTGAGCTGATTTAACACTGATAATTTAATTGACTATTTTTTGAAAAAACGTCAAAACAGAAAATTCGTAAATCCAACTGACACTGTTCATCTTTTCATGTCCGTTTAGATATGGCCTTATTTCATTACATTGATCAGAATAGTATTCATTTAAAATTTTCATTGACACATAATATTGAGAATATATACGCGCAAAATATTCAGCACAATGCTTATTTAAATGTGAACTTCAATAGTCAGTAGTACATACACTGCCTTAAATCGTAATTCTTACCATGCTTATATTTATGAATGAGATATTGTCTATTCTGTGTGCTATGCACTAAACTTTGTATTCTTCTATTGCAGGCACATGTGGTCATGACGATGCGCTGGGGTGTAGTGTCCAAAAGAAGGACGCCTGCTCGGAGAGAAGTACACAGAGGCAGCGCAGGAAACCGCGGGTCCTTTTTTCACAGGCCCAAGTGTTCGAGCTGGAGCGACGTTTCAAACAGCAGCGGTACCTCTCCGCGCCCGAGCGCGACCACCTCGCCAGCCTTCTGAAACTCACCTCCACTCAGGTGAAAATCTGGTTTCAGAACAGGCGGTATAAGTGCAAGCGACAGAGACAGGACAAGTCGCTGGAACTAGCCGGACACCCGCCTCCACCGCGAAGGGTAGCAGTTCCTGTTTTGGTGCGTGATGGGAAACCCTGCCTGGCAGGATCCCAGGCGTATCCGGGTCCATACAATGTCACGGTTGGCACATACCCTTACAACACTTACTACAGCGGCTATAGTAACAACCCGTACAATTGTAACTACACAAGCGTGCCCCCTGTGCCCAATGCCACGCAAAACAGTCACATAGTAAACCTCACCGTGGGCAGCGCAGAGGGGCCCTTGAGCCAACAGGGACACTTTCAGGCCACCCTACAGGGAATTAGAGCATGGTGAAAGCCAAAACAATCAGGTCCTGTCAGGAAAGGACCCCAAGAACAAGAAACACGCTCTGTCACGTCTTAACTCTGTTTTACGTGTTTTTGTTTGTTTGTTCCGAGCCAAATGACTGACTGTATATTGTACAAAACTATATGTCACACAAATGCACATGCATAGTTTATATTGTTTGTAAAATATGTCCACTGTTTTGATATAACTTTTGCTTTTATACTTTTGTATTTAGAAGGTGCTACAATAAATATCTAAACTGATGTATGGCCTTGTTTATTTAATTCAGAAGACCGGGACTGCATTGTAATGTGCACTTGTATGACTCGGGAGAATACAGAACATTTTTAGCATTGTAGTTGAAATTCAGGACATTATGAAAAATGTCACAGTGAAAATCCATATGAACGTATTTTGGATACAATGCACAAACATCACTTTTATAGCTCGCAACCTATTTATAAAACATTGAAAAATATATTCAGTATCTTAAGTTGCACAGAAGGTTACATTTGCATTGCATGCTTTTTCAGATGGATTAAATAAATCGTCCAATCTCAACCGACCATATATATATATTAGAATAACTTGCAATGGGAAAAAAAAAAATTGTATGAATGCAGATCGTCGCAACTAATAAATGAAACTGTACCATTTTTTCTGTAGTATTAAACATTCTTATTTTTCCATTGGACATGTTATGTTACCAAAATCTTTCACAAGAAATTAAATGGGCTACTTAATAATTCCATTAGATATTATTATTATTATTATCATTATTATTATTATTGTTGTTGTTGTTGTTGTTGTTGTTGTTGTGATCTTTTATTGGTATTGTTTTTTTGTTTTTCACCTAATTTGGAAAATACACAAAGTCACAATACAAAAAACACAGATACAAAATGTTCATGCGTCACGTTAAAATAACACAACTGGATTTTACCCACTGAGTAGCTTTAAAAAATAAAAATAAAAAACACCCTAGTATGAGAGTGTAAAACGGACCAATAGGCTATAACCGGTTCCTAAAACCTTGTCACAATCTTAATTCTATCAAATGGGGAGGTCGTTACTGTGCCATGGACAAAACAGAAAAACAATAGCGAGGATCGCGATAAGGCCAAAGAACCTGCCCTGTCCTGGACCGCAGGTAAAGGTAAATAAACTCGCAGACAATCTGGCTCTACCATTCTTGCTGGCTTTCAATCAAACAAGGAAACAGTTTCCAATCCGATCAATCTGCAGTTGATCTCGAGACCAGATACAAGCACTTTGTATTTGGTTATCCAAAGGTTAAGTCTAACTATGTGCTTAATTTCTGTCCACTTTGTTGATATAGAATCCCGACAACAGTATGTAAATTTAATAAATCGAATGAAAAATGACAGTGCGCATGGCTGAAAATTAATCAGAAAGGCAAATCAGAGATGCCACATTTCGCAATAACAGGGTAAGCCCTGAATTTGTATAATTATTATTATTACTACTACTACTACTACTACTACTACTACTACTACTACTACTACTACTACTACTACAGTTTATTACATTACAGCTTACTACATTATCAAGATTATTTCACATCATTCATTTTATCTGAATTGCCAGGTATCAGCACTTTTACGGTTATAAATGGAAGGATTTATTGCACACAATCCATAAAATGTTATCCATCTCATTTCACATTATTTGAATATCTAATTGACATTGAATTGACAGTTAATATCAATTAACGCACAGTTACATTACATTACATTACATTATTGGCATTTGGCAGACGCTTTTATCCAGACCGACGTACAACAAAGTGCATACCCATAACCAGGGCTAAGTGCGCAGTTCACTTATAAATAGCTATACGATGTGTAGTGCGTTCAGCATTTCAGATTTAAAGCACCTACTGTTCAATCTATTAGCAGCTGTGCCGGATATTTATTTAAAGTTAACTTCTGTTAGCATGAAGACACCATTTAACTGTCGCTCTCGCCTGCTGATAGATAATAAATGCCACAAGCAGGAAACATGTCAAGAGCGCCGGATTAGCAGTGATTGTCAATTTACGTGGATAACGCAAATGATTGTTAATAATTTTTATCTGCACGTTATCTCATCCATGTAAACTTTAATACGAAACCGTTTTCATGCTTTCGTTTAAATATGCTATCTGAAGGGGGAGATAATTACTCAAAGGGAAACAATGAACGCTATTATAATAACTATCCCATTAATATTAAACAGGATTCGTTGGTTGGTGTAATACAGCCAGAAAATATATTGGTCATTATATCAGCATACCCGTTTTGATTTAGTGTGAGGTAGTGATCTGTAGTAAAATGAGAAATTCTTTTTTTATTGGACATTTCACACACACAATCACATGCGCGCGCACACACACACACACACACACACACACACACACACACACACACACACACACACAGACACACACACACACAGTTACACCCTGAGTGATTAACAATTAAACAAGTCTTTAGTCCGTTGGAGCACTCAGCGCTCAGTGTCTTGCCCTGGAGGAACTGAGATAATGTACCTTCTCAGTACTGCTATCTACTCCTCATTAACCTGTAATTAGCCCATTAGAGCACCAACACATTTCAGTGGGCCCTGACTGAGCAATCTGGAGGACCACAGTGTCTGCAAATACTACTATAGTGCTGCCCAAAACAGGGCCAAAAAACCATACGGGGCATTGACATGTCTTTCACAGACTTTCTCAGATACCCCTTTTCTCATCTTGACACTCCAAAATGTTAAACCCAAGGTAAAAGGCTAGCATGGAGCCTGTGTGGGTTTGGTGGGACGGAGCCCGTGGGGGCAGTGATGAAGGTGAGGAGAAGCACACCGAGGGGGCAGATAAGGGTCCGGTGTGGCTCTGAGCAGCATTAGCGGCAGACAGAGTGGAGACCAAGGCCACTTGAAAGGATCAGATAAGCAGCCAGCGTGTCAGCAGCCCGGACCCTCACAGCACGGCCACAGCAGCAAGCGAGGAAGAGATGGAATCAGCCAGGCCGGCCACAGGGGGAGACGGAGCCGCCTGAAGAGTGAGCCATTCAGTCCCCAGGGGATAGACTACCACCAGCCACCCGAAAAACAGGCCTGCCCAAGCCAGACCAACCACTGCAGCACTCACAGATTTCTTCACCACAGTCAGGGCTATCTAATCTGTTCCACTGGGAGCTAGGAACTAACTAGGAACTCATCCCAGTAAGGGAGAAAACATAGATTGGCAGCAATTCTCTGTTAATTGTTGGAGAGCTGATGATTCTTACCATATGTGGAAACCAATTTTGATGTATTGCCTATTGTTGTTATTGGCTGAATTGTATTGTAACCTATCAGATTAAAAGGTAATTCAGAAACACAGATTTTATGGCATGTTTAGGCCAAAGCTTAAAACAGGAATGCGGATGCATCTGTCTGACAGAAGAACCAATCCCTGAAACAGCAAGAGAGGTCTTAAAAGCATATTATTTAACCTAGTGATCCAGTTAAACCAGGAGATCTTACATTCCACAGAAAGCCACAGCATTTCAGAGACGACCGTGCTTACTGGCATTCCAATTTGATAACAATCAAGTTACTGCAAATGACTGCCTGGATCATTTACAGCTGTTTAATAATGTTTACAAAGTACTGTGCTATTTGATAGCAAGTAAAACTGAAATACTATGTTCTCCTTACGGTTGAATAAAAGTACAAGAAGCAGCTTCAGTTCATGGACCAATATTGACCAATAATAACAAAATGTTAATGTAATGCAGCTCCACTTCTTCACAGCTTTATATTCCAAAATTGTAGTGTTCTCTTCTGATTATAGTGCTCGAGTTACACTTGACTTTGATGGTATCATTAGAAATTACGCATTTGTTGTTTTGTGTTTTTCTTTCATACAAACATGCATCCATGCATACACACACATAATATTCAAACTAAGTGTAATGCCTGTGCGATTCTCAGAGGAGAATATACAGTAACAGGCATAACCGTACAAAAAGCACAGGTTCCCAATAACAGCACTTTAGAAAAAGGCAGTTTACAGAAATCCATCACGTATGCCACAACACAAGCCCTAAGACGATAAAGGGGAACCGGGAAGGTCACACGACACAGGGATAGCAGTTAAAAATGTGCCAAATGTTCCCTGCAGCGGCTGACCTGGACAGCCCCCCAGTGCTGAGTTACAGTGTTTCCTTTGTACTGGGGAAACTGAGGGGAGATGGCACACAAAGCCATCTTCTGTCACAAGACATGACCCCTCCGGGAATATAATCAATATTTCTGTCTGTCATATTGGAGATTATAGCGGCATTCATCTCAAACACCTGGGTCTTTTCATCTCAGAATGAAGGCAAAGGGAGTCGGTTATCCCTACAATAAGGTAACAACCTTACAGACAGACTGATTTTCAGAAACTGATCGTCTTCCACGGGTATAAATCTCTTGTATACTTACACAATATAAAATCCCTTGATTGTGTGCAAACAATATAATTTTCAGGCAATATATTGAGAAATGGTTCTTATGAATGATCATTAATATGATAATGAAATACTTCCAGGGCCCACAAAACAATTTGATTCCCTCGAGCAGTTGGGCCCAATCTCATCCAGAGAGGGTTGATGTGGTGCACATTCTCCTTTTAGCCTAGCACTATGACAACTCTTTCAACTAATCAACTAATCACGATCTTCCATCAAAACTTTGATAAGTGGTATCTGGTGTGTTAGTACTGGACCAAAACAAAATCCTGCAGCCATACTGACCCTCTATGCACAAGACTGGACACCCCTGTACTGCATATTGTATACTATAGCCCAAAGTAAAAGAATCCAGATTTTGGGGTCTGCTGGGAGCAGGACCAGAGCAGGACCAGAGTGACTGGTGATTAAAAAGCCCTCCACATTCTGCAGGCTCACTCAGGAGAGGCCATCTTAACGCTCGTCACTTCCAGACGGACATTTCGTCCACATTAAAACGAGGGGCCCACAGGCATCTTCCACCTCCCTCGCACACACACATCTGTCCGCACTTAGGAAGCATCACTCAGCTGTCCACCATCTGTAAACAAGCTCTTGTCCTCCGGCCAGAACGCGCGCTAGTCCAGTGCCATACTGGTAGGACAGCATTTTTCCATAATTTACATGCTGAACATTTAGTTTGTGTGCTGCTGGACTTTCCTCATGTAGTTCAGTTTTTTTAAAACCCCCTCTCCAATGTGGGGGGCTGGGTGGTGAGTTCATGAAGTTTTTTA
Source organism: Conger conger (assembly GCF_963514075.1). Lineage (NCBI taxonomy): Eukaryota > Metazoa > Chordata > Actinopteri > Anguilliformes > Congridae > Conger > Conger conger. The sequence continues at coordinate 26,120,796 of NC_083770.1, forward strand.
ACTGATGTTGCCAAAGAGAGGGGGGAAATATGTTTGAATTATGCTTCATTAAATCATACGCTCTACTGTCTATGTGCAAGCTTCCAGGCACTAGTCCAGTGAATGACCTCAACAATACAAACAGCAGATTCCTGTTACTAAGAATAATACTATGGACAGTGGCTAAATCAAATCAAATCAAATCATTACCTCTGCTTATCAGAAATGATAAAAGTGCCATGTGTAATATCTGTGCGGCTACTTTTCAGATGAATATTTGGGTAAGAATACAAGCTGGAAACTCAACAAAGTAGCCAAAGTCCACTACACTCTGCTCCAATGTGCTAAATTAAGTCTCACAAATAGACGAGAGGTCAACTGCTGGAAAGTTGAACAGCTGTTTGAGTTGCAAATGACAGGTTGACAGGTTTTTCTATCAGGAAACCATGCAAGCATCAAAGAAAGATTAAACTGACAGGATACTTTGTGCCATCAGTGACAAACTGTTTACTTTAGTACCATTTGCCTTGACACTACAGTCTATTTTAACTCATAGATGTTGTTAAGTTATTTAAAATATAAATGACAACACAAGGCAATGCCATATAATTAATAAAATATCAGGCCTTTAAAAATGTCAGGGATTTTGACAACGTTCCTTATTTAAAAAAATATGTTTCCTCTTTTGGAAAATGTGGTTTTCAACATGTTACTATAGACCAGAAGATCAAAAGCAGTTTCAGCGGTTTCAGCAGTTTCATTCACCTCTAGTTTATCCCTAAAGGTACAGATTTTTCTCCAGGATATATTGAAGATGTTTCTGAGGAATGCATGAAAATAAACACACATATATCAATAATATTTAGTGGCAGTCTTTGTGAAAGTAAGTGATAATCCCATTGAGAGCTGAGAGGTACTCTACAGAGTCACCTCCTATAGGCTTTGATTTACCTTTCATTTACACAGTAGGATAAATACAACACCATTGAGCTCTGTGCAGACTGAAGTGAATCTACTAAAGGATTAAAGTCAGTAGGAGAGATTATATTTTTTCCTGCCATTCACTCTGCCAGAGCCTCGCCTGTGTGCATTATTTTTACCGTGTAAAACCAGTGCACAGAGCGACAGACTACTTTCTGCTGTGACCACAAGCAGACAGCATCACAATGTAACAACGGCCAGCGAGCACCTATTGGCCCATAGTGCTGATTACGATAGTAAAATGCTCACTGACTGACAACTTTCTCGATGGTTGGGTAGTTCAACGTTTTAAAAAAAACGTCTTTTATTCAAATACACATCTCCTGTGTTGAGCCAAACACTGTTCAGAGGTCTGTTATCTGAGCTGTCAGTGGCCTGCATCATATGAAATAAAATGAATTGCACAATGAAAGATGGCCTTGCTACTTATAGCAGAGTGTGCTGAAAGATCCATCAGGACAAATAGGCGCTGGAAGCCTTTTGCTGGTGTTTTAAATGATCTGGGAAAGCAGAGAAATACACACTCATCTGGTTTCCTGTCATGAGGCCTTTTTCCTCTATTCACACTCCATTTCTGGGGCTATTTCAGTGATCAGGACAATTCATTCTGTCAAACAGAGAGTCAATGAGGCTTGTCCTAATAATGAACCATGGCCAACAGCTGAATATCACAGCCTTGCATCGCCCCCTGCTGGTATAGTAATGACATTACAGTGTACCAGAACCGGTCAGTTTCCAGTGCTGGTTCATTCAGAGCCAGATTGAATTGATCCAAACAGCAATCAAACCACTTTAACCAGGACAACAGGCACAGACAGCTAACAGCTGCTACACCCCTGTCAGTCACCATGTGAGAGTCTGAGCTGTCAGTGATGTCAAAGTCCAGGCCAACATAAACAAAACTCAGGAGACAAGAGATTCCTGCCAATTTCACTTAGGAAGGCTGGCTTGTTCAAATTCACCTATCTAGCTTTGAATCTGCTTCAGTCCCTCAATGCTTAAAAGTTGGCACACTAAAGGGAAATATTATTGAGTGTTAATAGGAATTCACAATGCTATGATGTAGCCAAAAATTTACGAATAGACCGTGTGGACATTTGATGAATAAACTGGTGCAAACATGTTGAATCCTTTATCTACCATAGTGTTTTCAACACCAGAAATTGTGATTAAACAGCAGCTTTCAATGTGTTAAACAAATATATGAAAACCAAAATGTGTTCCCTGAGCAATTGCTGAATGGAATCAGTGACCATACTGTGAACAATACTGATGATTCCCATCCGAGAACCCTACAATAGAACTGAACAGAAGGTAACAGATTATAACTACTTGTGGAAATAAGCGATAATAAACACCCTTTCTATACGATAAAGTTTGCTTTAGTGGGTTAAAGTACGGGTAAGTAATAAGCCAGTTAATAATAAATTACTTGTTGTAAAAATGTAAAGTTTGATATTATTTTTGAAATGCCAATTCCCCTCAAAATGCTCATCAGTGACGACATCCTCAGATGAAAGAACTGAAAATGGAGTCAGCTACCTCTAGAGGGCAGTACTGACCCATTGGTAGCAGGTAAATGATGGGACCAGTCAAACCCAAATTTAGACATTTCAAGGCTATGTCTTTGTTAGAGATTGTACAGTATGCATGTTGAACTGATTTATTAATTAATTACTTATTAATACACTCTGCTTTATTTGTTTCTCCAGTGCCTTTTTGTGCTGTCAATAATACTGTGTATTGTAGATAATTGTCTTCTACATATCTTGATAACAAGCAAGAGCAAAATGTTATTACAGCTGAGAGATACCCTCCAGTGTGGCCCTAGCTCCTGTGCTTATGATTGGATTCTCTACTCATAAATCATAAGCCCTGATAACATTTTCCATGCAGCTGTGCTAACTGAAGAGGATAGCGCCATCCCTTACATTAAAACAGGAAATTGAAGGCTGAAGTGCAGTAAAATGCACATCATATTAGGCCCATTTCTGCACACAGAAACAGAACCAAGCGAATATCACAATCTTGAAAGTGTATCACATTTCCGTATTCCAGGTACTCACACTCAGATAAAACACAAACATTATGTTCCTGAGTGCAATAACGACATAAACGATAAAATGGGGCCTACCACGTTTCTCCAACTGGCAGAAGTAAAAACAGCAGACAGAAGCACATGCATTCAGCCTAAGATATATTTCTTCCTGGGTTAAAAGGTCACATCTTAACCAGCTGACATCTGGTGCTGGACTAGCCCAAGTTACAAGATATCCGGGCAACTGTGTGCACCATGAGCACCAAAAAAGGAATGTTCTGGGTCTAAGGAGGAGGAGGGCATCTTAAAGTGAGTAATGTGTTTCTCATTACAGGGTGACATAGTGCATCACATCACCTGAACAAGTGAGTCTTTAGTCAAGATAGGCATCGGCAAACACACAAAACCGGAAAAAGACTTGATTAAAGTCTTAAAGTCACTGCATGCAGGTATACAGCATACAACACAAACAGGGAAGGGCTAGTGTATTCAAGGTGAAACCTATCACTTAAACATCTCATGAGTTTACATGGAAAACAGCTACTGTTTACCGATGAAGTAAACCTTCAAAAATTCTTGGAGCCTGTAGTCTTTAGCCGGATTTACAGTATTTTCTCATAATCCGCTGATACAATCAACAGGACTACACTATTTAACATGCCATTCTACCCTATACCCATATCAAATCAGTGATAACAATGACTGCAGCACAATGGCTAAGATTGGACATGGATTTTAGTTTCAGACAAATACCAAGAGCTTACATTTTTAAAACTGATTTTAACAGTTACAATTGATTTCTCTCCCCGGAAAATGTAAAAAAAAAATATTGACCAACAAGGAAAAACAAATAATTATGCAACCGCCTCTTCCAAATAAGCTCACATCTTCCAAAAATTGTACATATCAGTGGGAGAGGTCAGCTTTCTGAGGTGAAAGTACAGACAGGAAGAGGTGTGCGACACGGACAGAGGTAAAGGGGACAATGGGGCCGTTTGTCATGCCCGCAGCCTTGTTGTTGTAAAGGGAGACTGAATTCTCCCAGGGCCTGACGCCGCTCCTCGCTTTCCCTTTCCCAGGCAGGGGGGCGGTCAGGCCGCAGCGCAGGGGAGCACAACAAACAGAGCGCACACGCTCTGCGCGATGTGAGCATCAGGTGAGGACCCGTCCCAATGTGCTCAACTCATTAACCCCCGAGGGCCACCCACCCGGCGCAGTCGCTCTGCCCCCTGTCCAGGACCTGGGGTTAGGCTTCCCTGACACTCAGGCCACGGCTAAATGTAACACAGCTATCCAGTTGCACAATAAATCTCTCCTAGAGTACAAGAGCAGGGATTCATTACAATAGAACCAACCGGGTAGGACTTGTTGAAAGCTGAAAACTGAGATTAAACGTGTAGTCTTTTGTCCATCATTGAAACTTTAAACACATTTAGTTCAATCAGAATCCATAGCCTCTTTTATTGTGAATGTGGAAATGGGAAGTTTTCTGATTAAATGGAAGACATTCCATTTGAAACTCCCATTTCACATGAACCAGTTCATTATGAGACATAATTAACACCTGAAATACAACTTTGTTTTAACATTTTTCAAGGAGATAATCTGATACAACCATTATCTTCTCCTGCCTTCTTAGACATGCATTCTGAGACCAAATCAATGTCATATTTCTGTAAAAGAGTGTGAGCACTGACACCTCTCCACTTTTCCTGCAACCATTTCTGTCAGTCTGTGTGACGGCTCAAGAGCTAACAAGTCTTTAATATGGCTCCAATATAATAATAATAATATGCAAAAATAAGATGGCAATAATTTCCCCAAGCCTGCACATTGTGAATAAGACAAAATCATTTTAAAATAAAATACCATTTTATTTTTGTTTTATAAAACAATAAAAAAATATTGTATAGAATAAATGGACATGGCTCGAAAGCTTGTTCAATAAATGTATGGAAACATACATTTAAAGTAAGCATAATCTAAATATGAAACTAATTAAAAGACATCTTTAAAATATTTTTGGCACTAAGGCCACGATCTGACTGCAACATCGCACTGACTTTCAGAAGTATATACAGTACGTAAAGATTATTTATCCTCACTATAATTTAGTCACGCGAATATAGTGGAAGCACATTCGGACTAAATTCGTTAAAAAACGTCATACATACGTAAGGCTGTTTCTCTCATTAGCGTCTTTTTGGATGACGTCGGCAGCGGCACTTGCACACCACCAATGGGAGATGATGACATCCGTGGGGAGCGTAATGTATAAAATGAGAAGCATTACCACTGTCACAGAACTTTGGATCTATTTATCCACAGGTCGGTGCATCTGTGGCCGCAGAAATGTCTGCCTCTGCCAAACCATTAACGTCGTTTCTTATTCAAGACATACTGTCTATTAAAGAGGACAAACGCCCTTTGGGGCGCACAGCCTGCACGGAACCAGTACGGAGTAAAAGTAACACAGGTGAAGACACGAAGCAACCCACAGACAAATGGACCGACGGATTACCGAATCATGTCGGTTCACTCGCGAATGATGCTGCACCCAAGGATAAAGCGCCGAATACAGTTCTTGGCACTACTGAAACAGGTAAGAATGAGCCTGAATCAAACAATTTTAATTACACTGATTACACTGTAGCCTACACTTATGTCTGTATTTTATGTACTGTTGTGAAGCAACAGAACTGCGAATTTGCGATTAATTTTTATTACAATTAATGCACAATGCATAGTAATGTATATTCGTGTCCTCTTGTACACAATTAGTATGACAGTAAGCAATATTCAGACTGTTTAGGGTAATAATTACGCGTATGATTAAAGCAATCAGTTTTCAGTATGTGTGTAGGGTAAATGTTTACCTTCAATCGATCTATTATTTGCGAATGATGAATAATTCTAATTTTAATTACGTTTTCTTCCTCCAGATTTAAACGACAGGTCTTGCGCCAACTCGCCGGAATTAAAAAGAAGTCTGTCTATGGAGAACCTGGGCGGCGTAGGCAAGCAAAAGCGTTCTCGTGCTGCTTTTACGCACCTTCAAGTACTAGAACTGGAGAAGAAATTCAACCACCAGAAGTACCTGTCCGCACCAGAGAGAGCTCATCTAGCCAGCAGTCTGAGGCTAACCGAAACACAAGTTAAAATCTGGTTTCAGAACAGAAGATACAAAACTAAACGGAAGCAACTGACATCAGAGTATAGCAAGGACATGTTTCAACAATCAGAGGGACTACCTTTCCACGACACAGAGGACGACTTGGTCAGAGCGTCACTTTTCGCAACTATGTATAAGGGTTACCAATACCGGCCATACTTTTACGATATCAATGGTATTGCTGTATGGAAATCTACACTATGGTGAAAAAACACTCAGGCACTGGACATTATAATATATATATATTCTTATGTAAATGTTCACAAAATGCATGTATAAAATGTTTGATTATAAAATAGACATATATCTTTATATAATAAACTGCTTTGCTTTTTCAGCAAGTTTAGAAGTGTGTATCTCATGTAATTTAGGAACAATCGAATTCTAAACGTAAACCATATGAGACGTAAAAACATTATGGTTGGACCTACACCCTCATTTACAGCGTAAGTGTGATATGTGATATGTGTGATTAGAAAGTTCTCAACTGAGCATTCTCATACTGATGGAACAATCACTACTGATACTCAAAACCACTCTCGAACACGGTCTTAGAATTTCGAAAAATTCTACTCAACTTTTCAGGTTAAAATGCACAAATTCTAACATCTAGCATGATTGATATAAGCACACATAGGTATTTTATGGTGAAATCAGTGCGTATACAGCTGATGTGATAATGCATGCAAGTGCACAAATATAGTAGTTATGTGTTTTATATTTATGGCTATAAAATAAACAATGTTTATCATTTATCCAGAACAAAGCTATATGGGACATATTCTTGAGTATTCATCCAGTACCGTAATTTGCATATCACAGACTGGTCACTATCTGCTATTAGAAGGTTACAGTAATGATTGAAACACAAGAATCCAACAGTAACCAAATGTAAACGGCAAGGACAGTGCCTAGCTACCCAAGTACTCTCCGCTATTGGCAATGACCATATCTCAAGTAATGTTTTATGATTAGCTTTCAGATATGTTGGTTTGGGTCATTAAAAGGAGATATGGGTATGGAGGTAAGAGGTATATGTTGGAGCCAATGTCTAGGGTTCCAGAAGGGTACATCTCTGTGAATCTGCTCTTCAGGTAGCTTGGCAGTATGCATAAATTACCCTTAAGAAAAATTAACGTTAAGAAACCACATGTGAAAAGAACACCCATTATGTTAAGAGAACTATAAAAACAGTGGAAAAAGGGTGGAAAAAGGTAACCATTTCAAGTCATATTTTCTGTGAATAAATGTGACTTATTTTCTTCTCACAAATATTAATTCACCAATCATGTGAAAATTTCCAGTGCATATATAAATATATATATATATTTTGAATATTTTCATTCACATGTGAAAAAAGAACATTTCACATACACACAGAAGTCAAGTCACCTTAACCTGACCCCATGCACTACAGATAAAGCCAAGTCAGTCCCCCACACAGCCAGAAGAAGGCAGGCTTGCTAAACTGACACTACTGACCTCTCCAGAAAAAGGTTGACCATAATTAACTTCCATAATGGCTTTAAGTAGACAGCATTTTCAAACAATGCTTTGCCTCATCATGGTTGTCTGGCAACAAACCTGCTCACTTAAGGACATTTAACTCATATTGAGACCATTACATGTACCACATGGTGTAAAAATTGACTACATTTCCCATAATAGCCATTAAACCAGGATAGTAGTGACCATGCCTGTGAGGGTGATGTCTATGATGAGACTAAGCTATGAAAGGAGCTGGATATTTAAGTAGCTAAATGCTTATGGTACATGAGCAGCTAGGTTGATATGCTTGCCACACAGAACAAAATTAACCAATATTGCCATTCAATGCTATGAAAGCAAACTACATATGCATTCATAATACTGTATTAATCACAATAAAATCTACAAGAACTGCAAACATTTAACATTTTAATCTGCTGTTTCTTACTTGTAGGGCTGTACTACTTGAATTAATGGCAAAAACAAATTCCACCATGACACAATGTGTAATCTTGCAAAGTACAATGTGGAAAAAGAAAATTCAATCATGTTTGGCTCAATAAGCTTCATAGAAAAATACATTCTGAACTGGTGAACGTTCATCCAAAAATGACTTCATAGGCCCTCTAAAGCAACTGATTCTGTAAGGAATTAGCCTACATTGACAGTTTTCTTCAAATGAGGTAATTCTCTAATCGCTTGATCGAGAAATACACCACACCACTGCCAAGAGAATCATGTGTTCCATTTTAACGATGACAGACGTTGCTACGTGCTGGAACAAATGCTAGCAATATAAACAGGCTTTTGATTCCAGTGTCAAACAATGCTTGCAACTGTATTTCAGCTCTGATAATGCAAGCATAATGCATCAGGAGATAAAGAAGAACTCTATACTACAACTTAAAAACATGTGGGCTTTCTAAATATTGAAGTTGAAGTTACTTAAAAGATAACAATCAAAGTACCCCTATCCCCATACATTTAAACTGAGGTTTGATTCAGCATGAGATGATTTTAATTGACTGTACCACAGGTGGTCCTGTCTTTCTGGATAAAGAGATTGCCTGACATGTGACATGGTTTACCTACCAGCATGACTGTCTAAAATGCAGCTAGAAGCCCTGGAGCCACTAGAACCTGCTGATATAACTCCATTGACTAGACAAACTCCCAAAGATAAACAAAGTATAGTAACTGACCACCAATGTAATTGCACATCATATAATATGAAGGCTTGAATAATCCCAGAATCACACTTAATAAAATTCAATTAAAACCCAATTAACCAAATCTATTCTATACTATAATTGTGTAATGGTGGTGTTGTAGCAGCCAGTTGTTTACAGCTTCATGATGTAAAAACCATTTGCAGCAGAGTCCTGAAACGTCATGTCTGTCAACATTTGACCGACAGACCTGTAGGCTCTGCTTCCTTTTCTCCACCAATCCTAAAGCGAAAATACTAAATTAAATGGTAAATGGATAAAGGCGCATCCAAATAGCACCTTTATCCAAATCGCTGTAGAAATGATGCTTCTCATTCACCCATTCATACACACACCCACACACCAACGTCAATTGGCTGCCATGCAAGGCGTCAGGAGGATTTGTGGGTTAGGTATCTTGCTCAGGGACACTCCGACACACCCAGGGCGGGATCAAACCGGCAACCCTCTGACTGCCAGACGACTTCTCTTACGACCTGAGCCAATGTGACCACTTAGTTTACATTCCGTCAAAGTACACAATTCAAAGCCAAATCAAGGGCCCAACAGTCTGCCACTGTGCTATGAGGAAACGACAGTCATATTACAGGTTTGATTTGTTTTGGTGTTTACAGCATTTGTAAAATCTCAATGCAAAAGCTTTTTATTTCCATATGTACATACTTGGTAACTAGATGTTTATCAGAGTTCCTCATACATTTGTGGTTAGAAATGTAATGAATATACAACTACCAATTCATTCACACAGAACTTCCCTGGGTGTGACTTCTCAGGCAGGCAATATTTATAAATAATACGCAGTTATTTATTTTTATAAATTAAATTGCAGTCAGGAAAATGACTGCACCTCAGGTAACTATCCATCCATCCATTATCTTGAACAGGGTCGCTGAAGCCTATCCCAGCATGCATTGGGACAGGTCGCCAGTCCATCGCAGGGCACACACACCATTCACTCACACACTCATACCTACGGGAAATTTAGACTCTCAGCCCAACTGGCATGTCTTTGGACTGTGGGAGGAAACCAGAGTACCTGGAGGAAACCCACACGAGCACGGGGAGAACATGCGAACTCCACACAGAGAGGCCCTGGCTGCCCAGGATTTGAACCCAGGACCTCCTTGCTGTGAGGCGGCAGTGCTACCCACTGCACCATCCGTGCCACCACCTCAGGTAACTCCAGATACCTTATTCATCAACAAATACTATGGTCTAATAAAATGTCCTGTGTGATGAGTAGATGTTGATGACAGCTTAAGCAGGGTTGTGTTCTTAGTCTATATCTGACTGCTTCCACATATCACAGAAACAAGAGAAGCTGGCACTTTCATCAAGCACTTTATTACTTTTATTAAGCACACTCAGACAGGCCTTTGTGTCTCAATTGAGCTTAAATAAACATGTATTTGACTTCTGTAAAAGAAAATTCACTAAAGAATTTATCAACTTGACAAGGCTGAGGTTTTAGTTTTTATAGTGGAGTGCCAGATTGTCACTTTTATTAATCTGATTTTGAGTAAAAGAGTTCCTGTCATCTGACTTGAATGGTAGATTCCAGATTTACAGTACAAGATAATGAGTTTGGTTAATGTTAATTGATAATGTTTGGTTTTAGTTCCTTCATTGAGTCCTAAAGCACCAGGATGTTTTTTTATTCTGCAATCAGCATTTTAGCAGCCAGAAGAAATCCACCTACTGCATATATACACTCAGTAAGCACTTTATTAGGTATTTATTTGACTTATTTTGTAGACTGCTACTGCTGTAGCCTATCCACTTAGACTTATGATGCGATGTGTGTTTAGAGATGTTCTCCTGCATACAACAGTTGTAATGTGTGGTTATTTGCGTTACTGTCACCTTCCTGTCAGCTTTGACCAGTCTGGCCATTCTCCTCTGATGTCTCTCATTAACAAGGCATTTCTGGGTGTGTAGGTGGCGCAGCCTGTAGCGCACGGAGCGCATGCTCATAGCGAGCCGCGACGTCGGCGGTTCGAATCGGACCGTCTGACATTTGTCGCATGTCTTCCCCTCTCTCTCACTCCCATTCTTCCTGTCTCTCTATACTATATACTGTCCAATAAAGCTGAAAAAGGCCTAAAAAATATCTTTAAAAAAAAACAAAAAAAATTTTTGCAGATTTTTTGCACCATTCTTTGCAAACTCCAGAGACTAGTGCGTGTGAAAATCCCAGGAGATCAGCAGTTTGAGATACTCAAACCATCCTGTCTGCCACCAACAATCATTCCATGGTCAAAGTCACTTAGATCACATCTTTTCACCATTCTGATGGTTGTTGTGAACATTAACTGAAGCTCCTGACCCGTATCTACATGCTTTTATGCATTGCACTGCTGCCACACAATTGGCTGATTAGATAATCGCATGAATAAGTAGGTGTACAAATGTTCCTAATAAAGTGCTCAGCGAGTGTATATTATATCAAGAGAAAAGTTCCAAAAATAATACTCTTAATATTATAGTGCCAAGAAAATCCCCTCCCCTTAGTTATTCAATCAACATATCATCCAAATTCAATTGACAATTAGAATCAGCTAATTGAACACAGCCAGGCTTGAGTGCAGCCAGCCTTGTTGAATTTAAACCTCACTCATACTGAACCTTACCATCTGAGAGAAGTAGTCACCAAGAGTTTCTACAACCACACTATGCGACTATCAAAGAAAATGATAGAAGAGAATCTTCTCAGGAGTGGCCGGACTGCGAGAATGTCTCCAAGGGTGCAGCAAAAACTCATCCAGGAAGTCACAGAAGATCCCAGAAGAACATCCAATGAACCACAGGCCTCTCTTGCCTTAGCCAAGGTCAGTGATCATGACTCCTCTATAAGAAAGAGCCTGGGCAGAAATGGGACACATGGGAGTAGCAGCAAGGTGGAAACCACTGCTATCCAAGACAAACATCAATGTTCATCTCACATCTGCAGAAAAGCACCTAGATGAGCCTTTTGGATAATGTTCTGTGAACAGATGAGTCAAAGGTGGAACTTTTTGGAAGACACAGGCCCCATTATGTCTGGCGTAAAGCAAATGCAGCATTTCACAGTAAGGACATCACACCAACAGTCAAACATGGTGGTGCTAGTGTGATGCTGAGGGGATGCTTTGCTGTCCATTACTGAAGGAACCATTAATTCTGCCAGAAAATTATGTTTACCATGTCCAGTCATCAGATGAGCTAAAGCTGAAGTGGTCATTGGGTCATCCTGCAAAACATTGCTTGAACACATAACAAATTGTCTGAATTAAAGCATTTGGTGGCAATTATTACACCTAAAGGTGGTGCAGTTATAAAGTTTTAAGTGGAAATAACTTTTTCATATGGGTGATGAGTGTTTGATAACTTTTTTTATTAAATACATCCATCCATCCATTATCTTAACCTGCTTATCCTGAACAGGGTTGCAGGGGGGTTGGAGCCTATCCCAGCATACATTGGGTGAAAGGCAGGAATGCACCCTGGACAGGTCGCCAGTGCATCGCAGGGCACACACACCATTCACTCACACGCTCATACTTACGGGCAATTTAGACTCTCCAATCAGCCTACCCTGCATGTCTTTGGACTGTGGGAGGAAACCGGAGTACCCAGAGGAAACCCACACGAACACCACACAGAGATGCCCCGGCCTACCGGGATTCGAACCCAGGACCTATAAGTATGCATTACTTCTCAGGAATGTACAACACTTTCTGTGTACTGTTTTGTCTAATATATATAGATTCAGTGAAACATATTTAGCAGCAGTGTACTAGTGTTTTTCATTTATTCTGATTCAAAAATTGATTCAAGGCCATAACCACTTTCCCTCTGACCCATTGCCAAAATAAATTGTGAGTAAATCAGGACTGGCGTCTTGCTTGATGTCAATTTTGTATGTCATGATTCTAAAATCTTTCCTGCTGTTGGTATGCATTTGAAACGGAACAATGCAAAACAAACAAGCCCAACCCACATCCCCGCACATTTCTGTCTTGGCTGTCATGCCACTTAATAGGAGTGTTTTTGTTGCAGATGGTTTTTTTGCAGATGTTTTCATGCCGAGATAAAAACTCTGGTTCTGATACGGAGGTGCGGAGAATGGGGCCTGGGGAATCTGAATAACACCCACTGACCTGGGAGGCTGTGGAATGTGTTCCGCGCGGTTGCCAGGCGCTCTGGAACTCTGCAGTAGCCTATCAATAAGGGCTAATCCATAACTTGTGTTTGGACCTCCCCTGCACTGTAAAGAGAAGTGATGGCTTATGTTGCCCTCTTTCTCTACTCAATCACACAGGCCTGCTAGCGGCGAGGCGGTGCTGAAATCTAATCAGTGGTTACTGTAATGCTGCTGTGCCTGGCCCGGGGCTGCTGCCGACAGGAAGAGAGACCTGCACTGTATCAAAGCTCTCAGGCCTCAAGTGGCTCATGGGTGGAGTGTCCACTGAAGGAGGGGCTCTCACTGCTGTGATGCCTCCAGGGTCCAGAGTGAATCTTGCAGAGTGACTTAACTAGCAATGACTTTGCCCATGGGAGGGAGGGCTTCAGTCAGCAGGATATCCTCGGCTCAACACACAACAGTCACACCTTTGAATGATCTGCGGTCTACCTGTACCTTCAGTTTTCTGCTACTGAGCTGAGCTTGTAGGCTGAACATGTGTTAGAGGATGATTGCCATAATTAAAACCGAAAAACTGAAATGAGGGGATGAGTCAGATGACAGCTTTACACATTCACAGTGCATCTTGTCATAAAAAGACCTCTTTCTTTTTCCCATGATTTGAGTGGAACCCTGTGCTGAATGCGCGTTGTCTGTCGCTGGCATCAGTTACGGCATATCTTCAGAGGCGGTGCGATATCGCACACCAGCGATGAGTCAGCGGTCTTTTGAAACTGCGGTTTTCCCCACTTACAGCCCTCCATCTCTCCCAGCAGATGAGAACTGCTGACCTATGACCCTCTGAATGCAGGCGGGCAATGGGCCGTGAGCTGGATTAGATCTCCGAGTCCTCACCTGAGGGGGAGGTGAGAGCCGCTCTCACGCAACAAAACGCAACGGTCTGAGTCATCGTCCTTTCACAACCACTCTCTGTGACTCCAGGAAATTAGCATTTATTTTTTATAAAAACCTTTTTAGTATTGCGCCATTCATAATGTTGTCACACAGATGTCAACCCTTCACAATAGACATTTTTGGACCAGTATATGATTCACCAGCCCCGTAAATGTTAATCATGTTCCTGGAAGTGAATAGCTTAATACATAAAATAATACTGTCAAATTTCCTTACTTATGCAATACCTTTCACATAAATAACAGGTGTCATTACTCCACAAAACAAAACCAGACCACAGTGGTCCGTACTACTAGAACAGAGGATCAATCAGATCAATGTTTGGCCAAACACTACTGATCCAAAACTCCTGACTCACTGCTTTCTCCACCTTTCTCACTTCAGTCAAAGATCAGAGGTGATCCTAACACCAAAGACCATATATGTAAAGTGATCCACACATACATGCTATCACGGCTTGGCAATGAGGCAATTAGACAGCTAAATGGCTTAAGCCAAGTACTGTGATGGAGCAGCCCTTCTGTGGGTATGATAAAATAGGATTTAGCTTCTCTTTCTTGCAGTGACTTGCAGTGCTCTCCTCTTCCTCTCACACAATTATTTTAAGATGGCTGACTTTTCAACCAGATTCAATAAGATTGGGAAGAAAGCTTAAGCATATACAGTGGTGTGAAAAAGTGTTTGCCCCCTTCCTGATTTCTTATTTTTTTTGCATGTTTGTCACACTTAAATGTTTCAGATCAAACAAATTTAAATATTAGTCAAAGACAACACAAGTAAACACAAAATGCAGTTTTTGAATGAAGGTTTTTATTATTAAGGAAAAAAAAAAATCCAAACCTACATGGCCCTGTGTGAAAAAGTGATTGCCCCCTAAACCTAATAACTGGTTGGGCCACCCTTAGCAGCAACAACTGCAATCAAGCGTCTGCGATAACTTGCAATGAGTCTCTTACAGCGCTGTGGAGGAATTTTGGCCCACTCATCTTTGCAGAATTGTTGTAATTCGGCCACATTGGAGGGTTTTCAAGCATAAACCGCCTTTTTAAGGTCATGCCACAGCATCTCAATAGGATTCAGGTCAGGACTTTGACTAGGGCACTCCAAAGTCTTCATTTTGTTTTTCTTCAGCCATTCAGAGGTGGACTTGCTGGTGTGTTTTGGATCATTGTCCTGCTGCAGAACCCAAGTTCGTTTCAGCTTGAGGTCACGAACAGATGGCCAGACATTCTCCTTCAGGATTTTTTGGTAGACAGCAGAATTCATGGTTCCATTTATCACAGCAAGTCTTCCAGGTCCTGAAGCAGCAAAACAACCCCAGACCATCACACTACCACCACCATATTTTACTGTTGGTATGATGTTCTTTTTCTGAAATGCGGCGTTACCTTTACGCCAGATGTAATGGGACACACACCTTCCAAAAAGTTCAACTTTTGTCTTGTCAGACCACAGAGTATTTTCCCAAAAGTCTTGGGGAACATCAAGATGTTTTCTGGCAAAATTGAGACGAGCCTTAATGTTCTTTTTGCTCAGCAGTGGTTTTCGTCTTGGAACTTTGCCATGCAGGCCATTTTTGCCCAGTCTCTTTCTTATGGTGGAGTCATGAACACTGACCTTAACTGAGGCAAGTGAGGCCTGCAGTTCTTTGGATGTTGTTGTGGGGTCTTTTGTGACCTCTTGGATGAGTCGTCACTGCGCTCTTGGGGTAATTTTGGTCGGCCGGCCACTCCTGGGAAGGTTCACCAGTGTTCCATGTTTTCGCCATTTGTGGATAATGGCTCTCACTGTTGTTTTTCTGGAGTCCCAAAGCTTTAGAAATGGCTTTATAACCTTTTCCAGACTGATAGATCTCAATTACTTACTTTCTCATTTGTTCCTGAATTTCTTTAGCTCTCAGCATGATGTCTAGCTCTTGAGGATCATTTGGTCTACTTCACTTTGTCAGGCAGGTCCTATTTAAGTGATTTCTTGATTGAGAACAGGTGTGGCAGTAATCAGGCCTGGGTGTGGCTAGAGAAATTGAACTCAGGTTTGATAAACCACAGTTAAGTTATGTTTTAACAGGGGGGCAATCACTTTTTCACACAGGGCCACGTAGGTTTGGATTTTTTTTTCTCCCTTAATAATAAAAACCACACCATTTAAAAACTGCATTTTGTGTTTACTTGTGTTGTCTTTGACTAATATTTACATTTGTTTGATGATCTGAAACATTTAAGTGTGACAAACATGCAAAAATATAAGAAATCAGGAAGGGGGCAAACACTTTTTCACACCACTGTACATCCCTGACATCAGCTCAACTGATGAATTTCAACAGAAACTTCCACACACAACTTCCACTGCAGAGAATCATTACCTGCTGAAAATATGGTAGTGGCCAAAGTGTACCCCGTCTCCAACTCTTACCATACTTTAGATCGCTGTATATTTGTCCAATTGGAACAGAGAGGTGATATTGCAACTAAGATACAACCTTCAGCTATCATTGTTTTAACTAGACAGACGTGGCCCATGAAAGAAAATCTTTAAGGCAATATTATATTTAAGGAAGATTAAATGGTTCAGAAACAGAAAAAATAAATAGAAACCATCTTGAAATCTTATTCAGCATATAAGGTGAAATGTACCGTATTTTCTATAACATGCAGTATATAAAATATGCACATATCATTGCAAAATGTGGTTATTCTTAGAATGTGTAATGGTATGAAAATGTATAATATGTAAAAAAAAAATTTCGATTACATAATAGATATAATTTATAGATTTTCTAAAATGTTTTTCTACTGTTAATGTTCATCCAAGCATAATTATGTATTTACATAGTGTACAGTTGCAACATAATATCTGACCTGTAATCCCCTCTCTCTCACCCTCGTATCACCTATTCAGATCATTTAAATACAACACTGAAATAGTCTTTATTTCTCCCAGAAGAAAATATTTTCAGAATATAAAAAGGTCGTGCAAATACAATTGATGACTTACAGTACTTCAGCTGATTTCCCAAATCATTTCCTACTAATACAGTAGCCAGGAGCTAGATTATGCATTCTTTTTCGTTTGAATGAGGAGGGATTTTGGACAAGAAAAAAAACGTAGTCCACAGGACAACATCAGCATGAGCAAAACTGTGGAGCCCAGGCAGAGGTCAGAGAAATGAGGACAGCATTCCTCGCACAGATAAGCCTATGAGAGCGTGTTTACAGTAGCAGGACTGTGGCGTTAATGGGAGGACCATGTGGCTCAGACAGCATGTGGATTTATCACAGGTCTCCTGCGCTCCTGCAGAACTGACCTGTCTGAGCCGATAACTCTCTGACCCTGCCGAATTCCCAGGTGTGTAGCGTGTGCACCGACATCCCTCTTCATACCTGTCCAATGCCACTGGGTCCTCTCACGCCTGTGAACTGCAAGATAACCCACATTACATTTATGTCTGGAAAAACAAGGGACCATATACATTTAACATATACTAAAATATGTGTGTGTTTGTGAGTGACATATGATGTGATCCATCAAGGAAGGACACAAAGTTCTTAAAATTAAATTCTTACTACTGTACTCATATCCCAGGAAGAAGTATTTGAGTACAGTGAGATCCACTGATTTGGTTTAGCACCTGAAACAACTTCACTTTCACAGTGATTTACAGGATGTGGTGGGTTCCCACTCTGCCCAGGGTAGATCACACAAGATTCATTACATCAGAGCACACCTGTCTGTAAACTTGGCAGACACAGATACAGGCTTAACATCCGCACTGTGAAGATATTGCACGACATTCAGTCAATTATCTGGATTTCTAATGTTTTTATCCAAACACTGGATTTCTAATGTTTTGACCAAATGCCAATGCCTCTATCATACTTTTAACTTTTAATTCTGACTATAACCCTCAACTCACACTGTTCTACACTCAGGTTCCACAGTGGTTTACAGAGTAGAACATACTTCATCCAGGTTCTGAAAGCTCAGTGCTCAATGTCCAATGTTCAATTACAAAAAAATTTAATTCATGGTGACACAGCGCAACAGAAGAAGTTGAACCAAGTGTAACCATGTTGTCTAAGCCGTAAACCGGTTATCTACAATACACACCAAAGAAAATACTTCCACTCTGTTTAAACATACTTAAAATAGATTTCTTCGTAACAAAGTTGCTCAGAAGAACCGGTTTGGGCCATTGGACCAGCACATTTTAAACATTGTGAGCACCGGCTGAATACACCCAGAGGACACATGGAGGCTTTCATCCATCATTCAGCCACAGGAGATAGGGATCGAGTGGAATTCCACCCCCACAGTGGTGAGCAGATAAGGAGGCCTCTCTGACAGGCTCTGTTTAACACAGCTTGTGTGTGTGGTGTGTGTGCCCAAGTGTGTCTGTGCATGTGTGTATGTACGTGTATATGCAACCCCTACAACTCTGTCCAGCATTGGTCACACAATGCTCTCTCATTGACCACTCCTCAGGAGAGAGTTAACTGTATCCACTGACCAAGACCAAGAGGGACCAGATTTGTGACTCTAGCATTACCAATTACAATGTCAAATTGAGACACTCCAAAACACTCAAAACATCAAGACAGTAGTGCCAGGTTCTTCACTTACGTCTGATTTTTAAATACATCCCCAGCAAAGACTGTCAGATCGCCAGGATCACTTTAACAATGATGGGAGACTTGGGCTCAATAAAAAAGGTGGCCTAATGGGTTCTTGTCAACTTTAATGTGACCACAGCATGAGGGCCACAGCATGAATCATGAATGTGATAAAAATCTGAAATCTGCGGTAAACAACATTCAAGTGTTTCCTTCCAGATCTGGGCCCTTTGACAGTGAGCGGCACCAGTGGAGTCAGTGTGCTATTTTACTTTGAGTAGGAACCGCTCCCCCTCTCAGCTCCTCAGCCCTGGGAGCCAGATCTACATTACAGCAGCAGGCTTCAGCCCAGCCACCGCAGAACACACAGGTAATTAGATAAGAAGGGCGGAGATAGCATCTGTTTTGACGGGATTAGGAATCTGACAGTATCGCTCTGAGTCTCAGACGACATGGCCAAAAGAACAGCACCATCAGATAAGGGTTTTTGTTTGACGGGCACAGCTGAAGGTTAGAGTTATTATTACATTTGAGGCCATTGTGTCGCCTGCACTTCCACTGCCTGAGTGGGACACGGTACATTGACTGTCAATTGCAAAAAAAGGAGTTTAAAACAACCCCCTCCTTCTCGGTTTTTCCTTCTTCCTTTTCTTCTTCTTCATCGTCTACTTTAAAGTGCTGATATGTTTTCCCCCTCACCCACCTGGCCAAACTGGCTTTTCCAGAAGCCGAACAAGAGAGCGGAGGCGAGCTCCCCTTGATCCCTTCACAGACGCATTGTCTCTGAAATACCCCGACTGAACACCAGAGCACCGCACAGAGCACTCCCGCTCTTAGGGCCTGATCCATGATGTACTGCCTTTCCCCACTTTTTAGGATATTGTACACAAACTGAGCAAAGCCGGCAATTACTTCACTACACCAGTCCTTGCAAAACCGCATGCTAAAGGTAATCACTATAAACACGCTGGCGAAGTACCGTTAAGACAAAAACCACCGGTTTCAAAACACTGCGTTATGCCTGCACAAATGAGGGATAATCTAGCGTTATGAACTCAAGTATTAAAAACACTTGAGCCAAGTCAAAGGCTTACAGCAATATAAAACAGGATTAGGATTTCCCCAGCCCGTGTTATGGTAATGGTATAGCCTATGGTATTAACCAGTGTCCCCCAAAAAGGAAACTACAATGGACCCGCGCCAGTTCTGCCATTTCTCAACATTTACTGGCGGCAACCATCGCTGTTAGATGAGAGCTTAGTGTGTGTCACGTGCCTGGTGGGTAACAGCATTCAGTTAAGTTTTCCAAGTGCACAGACATTATGAAGAAAAAGCACAAGCCAATTTTAGTCCCTTACTTCAACTTATTACTAATATCAACATGAGTACCGTCATTAGCAATTATCATTAGGATCTTAAAGAATGACAGGCCCGAGGCTTTGTGGTAAAAGGCAATGTGTCCACAGAATTCTCATTCTATTTTGACACAGGTCAGGTTTACGCCACACACAATAAACAAGCATGTCTTAACCTTAGCAGGTCCAACCTTCCCACTCTGTCTTTCCAAGAACAACACACAGATATTGTGCACTGCGTGTTTAAGTCAGTAGCAAAGAGGATGGAACTCAAACTGACAAAGCAGTTATGAGTTCTGGCAGGAAGACCAGCCACCTCACCTTAAACAACCATAGTTAGCTCATCAAATAAAGGCATTAATATGACTTGGAGAAAGTGTTAATAGGTGGTGATTGCAGTGACAAAGATAAACATAGGCTCTTCAAGGTCATGCTTTCACCTTCTTTTACAGCAATTTAGACAGGTGACAGCAAACAATAATTCACTCTGTAATTGTATATAATCCACCAATTATCAAGATAAATATATCATCAAGTCACCTGTGGATCGTGAATTTAATGGAAATGTAGTTCAAGCATACATTAGCATTCCTGAATATATTTGTTTTACTGTAGTACAGTACAATCATTGATTTTCTGTTTAGATGGGTGAGATGACATTATGGCGTTCTTTAGCTCAGCTTTAGCATTCTTTTAGCATCCCAGTTGTGCATGTAATGTGAATGGTGTCCTGTTCCACACCAGCTTCCCTGGGCTGCAGCTCTTCAATCCCACACAGTATCTCCCTCTGTATCTGCCTGGCTCTCAAGATCATGCTCGCAATGTGATCGTGGACCAGCATCACGCATCTCTTCATGGAATCCATTCAGGCTTAGGAAAACAAACAGATTTTCGTCTTTAAGAGCAGGGGGAAGCCAAGCTCTCCCACAAAGAGCAACATTGTCTGCGCTCCAATATGCCGTGACAGGCTGACAAATTTACAGTGGCTGATAAGTCGCCCTAAAACCGCCCCGCTCTTGCGCACAAGGGGAGATTCATAAACTTCCCAGGCCGGGCCCTGTGAAACGGGATCTCCCATGTTACTGTGCGGCCCCTTTCTTCTCCAGTCCGCAGATATACCCCGCGTATCCGACTACCCGAGATCAGCAACTGATTATTCCAGCCCCCCCTCCGCATGAACTGGCCGAGCAGACTGCGCACGCTGATGGCACTCTGTCAAAGCCTGCTAATAACGGCCTTATCTGGGAGATGGGAGCACAAAGTGGTGGGCCAGTTTAGCACAGATAAAGGTGATTAGACTGAAGAGCAGCAAGACGAGGGCCAGGGACCGACAGGGAGGGACTCTTATTCACCGGCTCCAGATAAACAGCCAGCACGCTGGGGGAAAAGAATAACAACAAACAAAGGGGTTGATGATTCCACCAGGGGTCTACGTGTCCCAGAACAGGTAAAGGCAGGTAAAAGTCATCAGCAAGGGGGGGGTTCAGGTATGTCAGTATGGTAGAAACACAGGGTCTGCAGCAAACTACTGAACAGTGAATGAACACTGAATCAATAGAAGCCAAATAAATCCATTGTGCAGAACAAAGAGGTGAGATCTGTCTTCATAAAGGGCAGCCTGTAGCGTAGTTGTTAAGGTATCATTAAGTGCATCATTCTGACCAGGTGTTTAGTATCGCTGCGGGTTTTCCTCTTGACACGGTAACGTAGATTTTTTTTAAATTGCTCATTTGAACAGCAAGGGTTAGGGCTTGAGCCAGGTTGTTTGTCTATTACCTGTTAATCACTTCTACTGGTTGCATACCTGTAGAGTGATTGAACATTTGTCTTAGGTAACTTAAATAGCTGTGGAATTTATCAGTAGATTAGCTTTGATTTGGTATTGCTTGTGAGCAATTGTAGGCCATTTAAATAGGCGTGTCAGAGCGACGCTAGCGTATATTAGACTGGCGAAAGTTGTCCTTAGTCAGTAAGTGCATCATTCTGACCAGGTGTTTAGTATCGCTGCGGGTTTTCCTCTTGACACGGTAACGTAGATTTTTTTTAAATTGCTCATTTGAACAGCAAGGGTTAGGGCTTGAGCCAGGTTGTTTGTCTATTACCTGTTAATCACTTCTACTGGTTGCATACCTGTAGAGTGATTGAACATTTGTCTTAGGTAACTTAAATAGCTGTGGAATTTATCAGTAGATTAGCTTTGATTTGGTATTGCTTGTGAGCAATTGTAGGCCATTTAAATAGGCGTGTCAGAGCGACGCTAGCGTATATTAGACTGGCGAAAGTTGTCCTTAGTCAGTAAGTGCATCATTCTGACCAGGTGTTTAGTATCGCTGCGGGTTTTCCTCTTGACACGGTAACGTAGATTTTTTTTAAATTGCTCATTTGAACAGCAAGGGTTAGGGCTTGAGCCAGGTTGTTTGTCTATTACCTGTTAATCACTTCTACTGGTTGCATACCTGTAGAGTGATTGAACATTTGTCTTAGGTAACTTAAATAGCTGTGGAATTTATCAGTAGATTAGCTTTGATTTGGTATTGCTTGTGAGCAATTGTAGGCCATTTAAATAGGCGTGTCAGAGCGACGCTAGCATCGCTCCGTCCCAGTTTGTGATGTTATGTTTCTCCCCATCCCAGTCTGCTCTCTCCCTCGAAGACCCCCTCTGCGACGTGGGCCTCCACGGCGTCGGAACCCCTCAAACCTCAGCTATCCCCCGCTGACCCCCTGTGAGGACTTTGCTGTCACAGGGGGACTATGGAACTGCCAGTCTGCCACTCGGAAGGCTGACTTCATCCCTGCGTATGCCTCCCTCCAGTCCCTACAATTCCTTGCCCTAACTGAGACCTGGATCACACCTGACAACACCGCCACTCCCGCTGCCCTCTCATCCTCCTTCTCCTTCTCGCACACTCCCCGGCCTTCCGGCCGTGGCGGTGGTACTGGTCTTTTAATTTCCCCCTCGTGGAAATTCTCTGTTCTCCCCCTCTCTGACCTGTCCATATCCACTTTTGAATTCCATTCTGTTGCAGTATCCTACCCTACTAACCTTTTCATTGCAGTTATCTACCGTCCTCCAGGGCCCCTGGGAAACTTCCTTGATGAGCTAGACACCCTTCTCAGCTCCTTCCCTGAGGATGGCACCCCACTGATTCTCCTTGGAGACTTCAACATCCACCTAGAAGCCTCCCAGTCTGCTGCCTTCCTACCGCTAATCCACTCCTTCGGCCTCTCCCTGCAACACTCTCCTCCAACCCACAAGGCGGGCAATGTCCTAGACCTTGTCTTTGTAAGGAACTGCTCATGCTCCAATTTCACGGTTACCCCTCTGCATACATCTGATCACCACTTCATCTCATTCTCCCTCCCTCTTCCTCCCCATCCTCCTCCCCCTCCTCCCTCCCACACTTCCTCAGCCCGCCGTAACCTCCGCTCCCTCTCACCCTCTTCCTTTGCCAGCACCGTCACCGCCTCACTCCCCCCTCTCGAATCCTTCTCCAAACTCCCCGCTGACTCTGCATCTGCCACCCTCCTTTCATCTCTCTCCTCCGCCTTTGACTCTCTCTGTCCCCCTGTCTCAAAGCCACCTCGCACATCCCCTCCCAGTCCTTGGATATCTGACACCCTCCGTACCTCCAGGGCCAGCCTCCGCGCAGCGGAGAGGAAGTGGGGGAAATCCAGAGACGCTTCCGACCTCATGACTTACCGGTCTCTCCTGGCGGCATTCTCTTCCGATGTCACTGCCGCCAAAGCAAAATACTATCAAACGCAAATTCAGAACTCTGCTTCTAACCCCCGGAAACTTTTCTCCATTTTCTCCTCTCTCCTCAACGCACCGCCTCCTCCTCCTCAGTCCTCCTTCGCTGCTGATGACTTTGCTGATTTCTTCGATGAGAAGGTCGCAGTCATCCGCAGATCCTTTACAACCGCCGCCCCCCTCACTGTGCCCTTCCCCCCCTCTAGGCCCATCCCTTCCTTTTCCACTTTCTCCCCCCTTACAGACTCTGATGTTTCTCAACTCCTGCTCTGCCACCGCCCTACAACCTGTGCCCTTGACCCTATCCCCTCTTCTCTTCTCCAAACTATCACACCTGACATTCTCCCATTTGTCACCTCCCTTGTCAACTCCTCCCTGTCTTCCGGCTGTTTTCCGGCATCCTCCAAGAGGGCCCACATCACTCCGCTGCTAAAAAAGCCTACCCTGGATCCCTCCATCATCCAGAACTACCGCCCGGTATCTCTTCTTCCTTTCCTTTCTAAAACTATAGAACGAGCCGCTTCTACTCAACTTTCTTCCTTCTTTTCTAACAACAACCTGCTAGACCCCCATCAGTCTGGCTTCAGATCGGGCCACTCGACAGAGACTGCGCTCCTCTCCGTCAGTGAGTCACTTCATGCCGCACGAGCAGCCTCCCTCTCCTCTGTCCTCATTCTTCTAGATCTCTCTGCTGCCTTCGACACTGTGGATCACTCCATCCTCCTGTCTGCCCTGTCAGCAACGGGCATCTGTGGCACAGCCCTGGACTGGATTGAGTCCTACCTCTCTGGTCGCTCCTTCCAGGTTGCCTGGGCTGGTTCGGTATCGACACCTCGGCCCCTCGCCACAGGAGTTCCCCAGGGCTCAGTCCTTGGCCCGCTTCTTTTTTCTCTCTACACTCGCTCCCTTGGCCCTGTGATCACTGCACATGGGCTATCCTACCACTGCTATGCGGACGATACCCAACTCTTCGTCTCGTTCCCGCCGTCTGATACGCAGGTTTCAGCCCGTATCTCTGCTTGCCTGAGGGACATCCAGAGCTGGATGGACAACCACCATCTAAAGCTCAACCCAGGTAAAACTGAAATGATATTCATCCCTGCTAATACCTCTCCCCATCTGGATCTCTCCATTTCCCTCGGGGATACCACACTCACGCCGTCACCCAGTGCAAGGAACCTCGGCGTGGTGATGGACAGCAGACTGTCCCTTTCCGAGAACATTGCGGCGGTGACCCGGTCTTGCAGGTTCTTCCTATACAACATACGGAGAATCCGCCCCTTTCTCACCCCCTACTCGACCCAGCTCCTGGTCCAAGCAATGGTTCTGTCCCGCCTGGACTACTGCAATTCCCTCTTGGCTGGCCTCCCAGCGTCTGCCATCAGACCCCTCCAACTCATCCAGAATGCAGCAGCTCGTCTGGTCTTCAACCTTCCCAAATACTCACACGTCACCCCCCTGCTTACTTCCCTCCACTGGCTGCCTGTCATGGCTCGCATCAAATTCAAAACATTGGTGCTAGCCTTCCAAGCAGTTAAAGGGTCTTCCCCAGCTTATCTGCAAAAAATCATCAGACCCTACACCCCTGCCAGACCTCTTCGTTCAGCCTCCACAGGCCGCTTGGCACCTCCCCCTCTCAGAACCTCCACCTCACGCTCACGACTACTGTCTGTTCTGGCTCCACGGTGGTGGAACGAACTCCCCGTTGAGGTCAGAACTATAGAATCCCTCCCCACCTTCAAGCGCAAGCTGAAGACACACCTCTTCAAACAGCACCTCTCCCCATCCCTCCCTACCTCCCTGTGAACCTTAATTGTTGTCTCTGTGACTTGTGTATCAGTATTTTAGTTGGCTAGGTAAGCAGTGTTTGGATAGTTAACTTTGGTGACTTTTGCTCTGTTTGTTTGTTTGTTCAAAAAAAAAAAAAAAAAAAAAAAAAAAAAAAAAAATGGCCCTTGTCCTTATCTTTGTTGTACAGGTAGCAGTTGAAATTGTACTTACCTCTAGGGTCTTTCAGCGAACTTATCCCTGGTTATGGGTATGCACTTTGTTGTACGTCGCTCTGGATAAGAGCGTCTGCCAAATGCCAATAATGTAATGTAATGTAATGTAATGTACATGAATAGGACCCGCAAGGTCGATGGTTCCATCCCCGGTGTAGCCACAATACGATCTGCACAGCCATTGGGCCCTTGAGCAAGGCCCTTAACCCTGCATTGCTTCAGGGGAGGATTGTCTCCTGCTTAGTGTAATCAACTATACATCTGGATAAGAGCATCTGCCAAATGCCATTAATGTAATGTAATGTAATGAAACATTTGGAATATTCCATATGAAAGACAGAGGACTGAACTGGCTCCATAAAAGTAATCATTTACAAACCCCTTCTGTGAATCTCATACATTTACAAATGCACTATTATAACTGCTGCGTGTTTCCTTTCATGTGTACAGTAAATGAGGCTCAGTTAAGCAGCTCAACCTGCCAATGAAGAGAGGTTGAGTTAAGTTCAGTGCTTGACTTTATGGGTACAAATGCCATCATAGTCTAAATGCCATTGATTTATAAATGATAGGGTATAAAAAGGTCACACATTAAATGGCAGGCATTTATATAGCGCTTTATTTATATATATTCACCCATTCATACACCGACGGCGATTGGCTGCCATGCAGGGCCCCGACCAGCTCGTCAGGAGCATTTGGGGGTTAGGTGTCTTGCTCAGGGACACTTCGACACAGCCCGGGCAGGGAATTGAACCGGCAACCCTCCGACTGCCAGACGACTGCTCTTACTGCCTAAGCCATGTCGCCCACATTACCATAAGGTTACATGAATTAACATGAACTAATGTTAACTCATGTAACCTTATTGTAGTGTTCATTTGTTAACATTAATTAACTGATTTGCAAATACATTAACCATGAAATTATCTTTTGTTAGTTTATTTGTTAACTACTAACTCTTGTGAAATTAATATTTATATATTAACCATTAACAATTACATAAAATATTATTATTTTCATTCCAATATGAATTGTCATTAACTAATGTAGTTGTTAGCATTAAATAATGATGTACAAATATATAAACAAAGCTGTACAGATTAGTTCAGTTAGTTTCCAGTATAAGTCACAGTAAGTTATTACCCAAAATGGATATTTTTCTTTTGACATAAAGGGGTAAAAATAACAGGCTACTGTATGTGTAGAAATGAAAGGTGCTCAATCTAAATTTCATTGCCTCATTTAAGCCACAGGCAAAAAACTTGCATGGCAGGAATAATCTCATCACATATTCCAAAGTCACATGCTGTTCTTTTTTACTCAAAGGTTCATGACTGCTAGGTTTGACAGCAACGAGCAGTCATGCAAAAATCTACAATGTAAATAAATAAAGGAATATTAGCGGGAATTGTTGAGATTAACCTGTCTCTTCATATTGAAGAATCTGAATGCAGAGGCTGATGGGCTGCAGCAACTTTTTTGGCAACATCGCCCTCTACTGGATGTTGCTGCCGTGAGCCAAAGGACTTTTGCCACAATACACTGGACGCAGCAGTGCACAATCATACTCTCGTCTGGCTCCCAAAACATACGTAACTTACCTTTATTACATGCTCAAAACCGACGTTCTCATACACTGACGTTGGAGCGTGTTTTGTGGTGGCTATAGGATTAATTTCAGCACGGAGGTTTTTGTTTTTGCACGGAAGTCAAAATACCACGACTCTCAGACGCACTTTGTGGCCGACGAGGTCGGTGACCAATGTGGTCGGAGAAGCGATAAGTCAAGGGTTTGGAGCCTAAGTCAAGGGTTTGGAGCCAAACCCACGTGACCAACACTAAATTGACCCCATAACTGCTCTGGTTCATTTATTGCGGTGATTTCTTTGCCTAAATGCGAGTAGTCACAATAACATCCGCCAGGATGCAAGTTGCTGCATATTGGCTGGCTGGAATCAAATAAGGGAATATTCAATTCACATAGCGCTTTTCACAGAGTACTGTCCACAAATACGCTTTACATCATGAGTGTCAAACTGAATTCCCAAGGGGCCGCAGTGTCTGCTGGTTTTTGTGGTTTCCTTTCAATCAGCCTTCAATTAAGGCCTCGAGAACAAGGTGTGTCGATTCTTTAGCCAATTAATGACTTAAATGAACCGCAGATTCTGAGAACAACCTGAAGACCAGCAGACACTGCGGACCTCCAGACTGGAGTTTGACTTGACCTGTGCTTTGCATAGTAATATTGCCAGGTGCCTGCATAGTATAGTATCCTTTAAAAGAATCACCAACTCCCCCATATTCCAAGGGAAAACTGGCGTCCGATTGGCCAGAAGCTAGGGAACTGAAGCCTCCACAATTTATTTAATTTCACCAAGCATCATATACACCCATCCATAACTTATAGAGACAGACACAGGTGCGATGAAATAACTCCATCTTGTGGATACAGACCCATGATTATTTAGTACTTTTATTTCAGCTCCAGTGTTATAAACTGCAGCAGCATTACCACAATCGTGAAATATCTGCATCTCATTTTTACCAGCAAATGGAAAATATCCTTGTTCTCTAAATGGCACTCTATATTTAAAAAATAACATCAAACTCATCCCCCCTCCTTTCATTGTGCGCAGGAAAGCGGCAAAAATGTTACATGACAAACAATTCCGCAGACAAAGTTCTTAATTTCTCTTAAACATAAAGGGCAAAACAATGTACAGCACAGTTTGCATATTTCTAGGAATTACACCTTTTAAATGTCAAGTTAGAAGGAAGGCTTTAAGTGTCTTGCTTCTTGGTTTCCCCTGACAGCAATTGGTTAATCCAGTCAGTCCACCTGAATTAAGGAAATTAATCAGGCGTGTATGACAACATGAGTATTGCCAATGCCTATGAACAGGATTGCTTTTTTTATTTTAATTTTTAACAGTTTATAAATAATATACAAGAGGACAGGGGCCAGGTGCAAATGTTTGGGAACCATTTTTGATTCTTTTTTGTTACTTTTTAAAAATATTATTACCCAGGTAATTAAGGCCCAATTATTAAGGCCGAGACCCAGGTGATTTACTCGCTAGGGGTTCAATGAGTCAGGTCAGTATAATGAAATTAGGAACTCCATGCTTAACACCACTGTTAAGCATGGAGGTGGAACCATTATGCTTTGGGGTTGTGCGGCAGCTGGGGGCACAGGAAATATTGTGCGCGTGGAAGGAAGAATGGATTCCACCAAATATCAAGAGATTCTAAAGGCCAAAGGTCAGTCCAGACACTGAAGTTGAAGAGAGGTTGTGTATTTCAGCAAGACAATGATCCAAAGCATACCTCAAAATAAACCATGAAGTACCTTCAGGAAAGACGGTTGAAGGTTTTGGAATGGTCACCATTGTCCCCTGACATGAATATTATTGAAAATCTGTGGAGAACATGCCGTACATGCAAGGAGGCTGAAGAATACTTCTGAGCTAGAGGTGTTCTGCCAGGAAGAATGGGGGAAAATTGAAAAGCAAGAACTGAAAGACTCTTAGCTGGCTACAGGAAGTGTTTACAAGTGGTTATATTTGGCTGAGGAGGCATTGCACTAACTGACAGGGTTCCCAAACTTTTGCACAGGGCCTTTTTCTTTTCTTTAAAAAAAAAAGAAATCTTGAATAAAAAATAATCTTGAAGCAATGTGTCATGTTTAACTTTGTACCATTTAGAAGTCAGGGTTGCTCCTGTTCACAGATATTAATAGTAAAAGGGTTTTTGACCATGGACTCCCAAATCTTTGCACACCACTGTAGATAGCGTAGAAACATGTACTTTCTATGGCAGGATTCTTCAACAAAATGTTAGTCTTGCCAAAACATCTTGTGATTTGAAATAAAATCTGAAATAGGCTGAGGATATACACTCAGTGACCACTTTATTAGGTAGACCTGTACACCAGCTTGTTAAATGCAGACGTTTAAATAGCCAATCATGTGGCAACAACTAAATGCATAAAAGCAAGCAGACATGGTCAAGAGGTCCAGTTGTTTTTCAGACCAAATGTCAGAATGGGGAAGAAATGTGATCTAAGTGACTTTGACTGTGGAATGATTGTTGGTGCCAGACAGGGTGGTTTGAGTCTCAGAAACTGCTGATCCCCTGGGATTTTTCATGCACAACAGTCTCTAGATTTTGCAGATAATTGTGCAAAAAAAGTGAGTAGCACTTCTGCGTGCATGAGATAATTAGAGAGGTCAAAGGAGAAGGGCCAGACTGTTCAAAGTTGACCAGAAGGTGACAGTAACGCAAATAACCACGTTACAACAGTGGTATGCAGAAGAGCATCTCTGATTACACAACACATCAAACCACTAAGTGGATAGGCTACAGCAGCAGAGGACTTAAGTCTAAATACCTAATAAAGTGCTCACTGAATGTATACTTTGCCCAGCATCATTAGGTACTAAAGATGTCAAAATGGCCGCAATAAAAAAAAGGTCTTAGATTCTGGTAATAAAATGGGAACAAATTGTACATTAAATGTATCATTAGGTTCTCTTTTTAACATACTACTACAAACGCTTCTCATGCACATGTTCATTGACTGTCAGGAAAATAAACATTTGCAGTTCACTATCATTTCTGATTCAAGGTTCAGCAAACAAGGTGCATTTCATTCTTAAGCGAAACAAGCTAAAACAACATCGAAGCCTTTCCTACGAGCCAGCACACACCCGTCTCCTTGGGAGCGGAGTACATTCGATTCTTGCATAAGGCCCCATCGGTTTATCCAAGAGGCTTACAACCACAATTTACAATTCAACACCCCCCCCCCCTCCCAAAAATAAAATAAAATGGAAAGTATAAAACAAAGTTTTTCTAGAAAAGTCTCAGTTCCCAGATCTCTGTGTAAGTCAGAAAAAGAAAAGGCCACTGTCTATGGTGGTGTATGAACACTGACTATGGTGCTGAAGCACATGTGAGCCCCAAGCCAAAACATGTGCACACATAAGACAAGGCACCATGCCCCCAAGTGGACAGTGACTGGAATGGTAAAATAAAGCAAGCACAGAAAGTTATTTAGATCCAAGACACCTATGGAGTGAGAGCCCATTGCTGCTCTTACAGAAATGGAATATACTGAAAATATATTTAAATAAAATATATTATCGAGATATTACACTTCACAATATATAGGTAAATATACAATAAAATATATTACATATTTTATTTGTTATTTAGAAAAAATATATATTTTCCAGAATGTTCACTTTTTGTACAAGACGTTATATATTCTATAGTATTTATAGTATATTCTATTTATGCAAGCATGGGCAGGTGAGATTAAATGCTTTACAACATAAATACAAATGTATATACTCTGTACTCAAAAACACAAAGTAAACAAATCTTGATCCCCTTAAAGCTGTATATCTGCAAGCACAATGTACACACACATGAATGCATGCACACACACACTTGTTCACACCCACATACACACGGTACGATAAAGTGGAGCATTAAAATAAATATTGTTGTGGGTAATATTGTTGGAAAACTATACACCCTTGCTGGGACAGATTTTCCTTTTAAAAAGGAAGCATTTCATTTAAAGCAATGAAACAGAGCTTGACTGGGGGAATATTTAGCGGAAAGTTCTGAGGGGACAGACACAGTGCGGAGAGGCTGGGCGGATCGCAGAAACAAGTGCCGGGGAACCAGTACCAGTCCCACTCCCATCAACCCACACTGTGCCTGCTGAACCAGCCAGCTGGACCGCGTCACGGCACCATGCAAGTGCTGCAGGCCAGCCACAGAGCCAAGAAAACCAGCAGCAAAACCCACCAGGCACCTCGGTCATGATCCGGGCACAACAGCTTTTAATAGACAGCAAATATTTACATGCAATACGAACACACGAGATATGGATTCAAATTTAAGGACATTCACGTGAAAACATCACAGATGTTTTTTTCGGCGCTGTGACACAGGCCCGTTCCTGCCAGCCGCACCAGTGCCCCCCTTTGGTGTGAGCATGAAGCGTCAACATTAGAAAAGTTCCTCTTTTCAGGCCTGCTTAAAATGGTGCCCTGCAGCAAGCTTTCACAACAAAACCTCACAGTCACATTCCTCTGCAATGCTATAGAACAATACACCATCTGCAATAACAAACAATTGTGCGTGATTTTTATAGGAAACGTATACAAAAGGGCATGGCCGCTACTGGCCTAATGCCAATTTAACGGAAGCACAATGAGAAAGGCAGGAGAAAATACTTTGCTAGTGTGTGCGGTGTGATTAGGGCATGTAGCTCACACATGCTCAGAAGAAAATGACAATCCCTTCAAAGTTTCTATATCTAGATTCAGACAAAATGTACGAGACAGTTATTTCACCCACGCATATGCGAGGATAATGAATGCTTTCCGATTGTGAGTGAATTGATCAGTCTTAGGGGTACCTTCACAAAACAAAGCGCAATAAGGTAAAGACAATTGGTAAAAAATAACCCTGTGTCTCTTCCAGAACCATGAAATGCTAGCTCGAGAAAGTAAGTCAAATAAATAAAATGTTCTCAATTTCAAATCTATAAACAAATGGATGAATATAAACAAAACATTCTTCTGGACGTACATACGGAGTCATTACGTGGACTGTGATTGGAGGGTTGTGAGAAAGTGTAGTGGGTGAATTTTATAGGATGTATATGACACATACAGACACACACAGACACGCACACGCCTGCTATGCAGAGAGACACGTTTTGCTGTTCCCTTCCTAAATAAAAGGCTTTGGAATGTAATTATTACATCATTTTTGTGTTTCATAACAGCACATTGACAGAATAAATAAAAACACAAATAAAGAAATAAAAAGTGGGAGTGATGGTGGGAGGAGAAGAGAGACCTGTTGAGTCTCTGCAGAAGAGAGACCTGTTGAGTCTCTGCAGAAGAGAGACCTGTTGAGTCTCTGCAGAAGAGAGACCTGTTGAGTCTCTGCGGAAGAGAGACCTGTTGAGTCTCGGCGGAAGAGAGACCTGTTGAGTCTCGGCAGAAGAGAGACCTGTTGAGTCTCTTCGGAAGAGAGACCTGTTGAGTCTCTGCAGAAGAGAGACCTGTTGAGTCTCTGCAGAAGAGAGACCTGTTGAGTCTCTGCAGAAGAGAGACCTGTTGAGTCTCTGCAGAAGAGAGACCTGTTGAGTCTCTGCGGAAGAGAGACCTATTGAGTCTCAGCGGAAGAGAGACCTGTTGAGTCTCAGCGGAAGAGAGACCTGTTGAGTCTCAGCGGAAGAGAGACCTGTTGAGTCTCAGCGGAAGAGAGACCTGTTGAGTCTCAGCGGAAGAGAGACCTGTTGAGTCTCAGCGAAAGAGAGACCTGTTGAGTCTCAGCGAAAGAGAGACCTGTTGAGTCTCAGCGAAAGAGAGACCCGTTGAGTCTCAGCGAAAGAGAGATCTGTTGAGTCTCAGCGAAAGAGAGACCTGTTGAATCTCAGCAGAAGAGAGACCTGTTGAGAGTCAGCAGACCATCTCCCATGCGCTAGACTTCCAGATCCTTTCCTTTGGGTGTGGTGAACACACTAAGTCACACACCACAGCAACACTGACAAACACATGAAAACCCCAAAGCCCTCGCGCTTCGCCCCGGGGGCCCTGGGCTCTGCCCCGCCCTCCTCAGGAGGGCCCCACGCCGCCCGCACGGGCCAGCTGCTGCTGCGTCAGGAAGTACTTGAAGAACTCGTAAACGGACCAGGCGATGGCGGTGGAGGGCATCTGGTAGATGATGCGCGCCTGCAGGCCCTTGAAGAAGGCGGGCAGGCCGCCCAGCCGGTAGACCGTCCTGAAGGCGTTGGCCATGCCCGAGAGGTGTCCGCTGATGTGCAGGGAGCTGAGGGCCACGTTCTCCTGGGTGTTGAGCAGCGTCTTGCACACGTCCAGCGGGGTGGTGATGGCGGCGGACACGGCGCCCGCGGCTGCTCCAGACAGGATGTGACTGGTGGGCTGGTAGCTGCGGCGTGGGTTGAGCTGCTCCTGCATCAGCTCGTACGTGATGAAGTGCACCGCCTGGAAGGGGATGTTCATGGTGAGCTGCGTGCTGTAGCTGCGGTAGAAGGCGGCCATGCCCTCGGCCCGGCTCACGGTGCGCACGCAGTCCAGCAGGCCCCGGTACGGGGAGTTATACATCTGCATGCGCTGCTTCACCACTGAGACAGAGAGAGAGGACACGTCAGTGTGAGGAATAAATCATACATACACACACACGCATACAGACACAGAGAGACACAGACAGACACAGAGAGAGACAGAGAGACAGAGAGACAGAGAGAGGACATGTCACTGTGAGGAATAAATCATACACACACACACACACATACAGACAGACACAGAGAGACACAGACAGACACAGAGAGAGACAGAGAGAGACAGAGAGAGCACACGTCAGTGTGAGGAATAAATCATACATACACACACAAATACAGACACAGAGAGACACAGACAGACACAGAGAGAGACAGAGAGAGGACACGTCAGTGTGAGGAATAAAACATACATACACGCACATACACAGAGAGGCGCGCATGCGCGCACACACAGACACAGACACACAGACACACACACAGAGACACAGACACACAGACACACAGAGAGAGAGAGAGAGGACACATCAGTGTGAGGAACAAAACATTCATACACACATACAGAGAGAGATGCACACATACCCACATACCAAGGGCTGGGTAACATATAGGAACAATAATTATGAAAGTCAGTAACACTCATCGCCACCGTGGGCTGTAGTTCCCTTTCTTTGGGTCTTTTTCCTCTAGACCTGATTGGTAGTAAACAACCTCAGGCAGTAAGAGCCGTCGTCTGGCAGTCGGAGGGTTGCCGGTTCGATCCCCCGCCCGGGCTGTGTCGAAGTGTCCCTGAGCAAGACACCTAACCCCTAAATGCTCCTGACGAGCTGGTCGGTGCCTTGCATGGCAGCCAATCGCCGTCGGTGTGTGAGTGTGTGTATGAATGGGTGAATGAGAAGCATCAATTGTACAGCGCTATATAAATGCCAACCATTGCCAACCACATTTAATGAAAGATTTCTCTAAATAGACTTACACATAATGAAAAAAAAACACTCAGTTAACTATTGTTAAAGCTTTCAGCATAACATGTGAAGGCAAACAAAAAAACCTGCTCTTCAAGATCATTTAAATGACAAAATCTGCACATTGCGGATATTGCAGTCATGAATATTCTCCAAATTTGAGTGTGAGAACCAAAATTACATCGATCCACAATTGTAAATTATGTTGATACAATGAGCACAATTTTATTAATTTCATTAATAAAATTCATCAATAATTTCATTACCTACCTAAAAGCCAAATTGCATTTCTGTATTGTTCATGGAGGAAGATGACTGAAAACAGGTTGAGACCAATAATGAGTTTTAGCCCTGTCAGCAGCCACTGGATTATATGTGACATTTGATCATTTGGAAAAGAATATGAGACAGACGCATGAAGCCTGAAGACTTTTTTTTAATATATTAGGGCTATAATTTCTTGTGCACAAAATAGCTTCCTGTAAGCTATTAGGATGGGACTATTTTTAATGCTGTCAAATAAGGCAACTGATTATGCCATGTTGCGAAGTCTGCTTGAAAACAGTGATCGTTTAAAGGCTCAGAACATATGCAAAAAACATGCATACATCATAGAATCCTACTAGTTTTCTTTCATAAATTGCTACAATTTTATTGAGCAAACCTGCTTGCGGTCTGTTTTCGATATCCCAATTCCTTCCGCATAAGATGTCCAAATGCGGGAGACATGTAAAGTCCAGCCTGAATCTTCAGTGGCAAGGTTGAGCCCGTCAGACAGGAGATCGTACATTGCTCAGCAGATACATGACCAATACTGTTCCCATGGATTCATTATCAGCACCAAAACTTGTGTATTGGAGCATCCCTCGTGACTGTGGAAGACCATGTACACTTCAGGGGATGACTCGTGTCGGGAATAACGTGTGCGTGTGTCTGTTTGTTCGTCAGCAGTCAGATAAAGTCGTTTTGTAAAGCTGTTATGATAAAAATGTTTTTCTTAAGAGTAGATTCAGCAGGAACAAGAAGAATATGTACATGGCTGGAACAATGAAGAATGTGCCATGTGTACAGGTTTGACGTAAAAGTACACCAGCTTTGTTTTGGAGAATGTGCCACGTATTGTGAACTCTCTCCATGCTGCATGGAACAGAGTGCCTTATCACGTTGGTTCTTTCCTCAACAATTTGAATGAAAGTTTTATCCTTTACATGACTATGTAGCGCCCAGCCCTAACATCCACACACACACAAGACTAGCCGCTCATAATGAGAGGTTCACTGTGCTCATTACCTTCAGCCGGGTTCATCACTGCGTCATGAAGAACAGTGGCCAAGCTGCCCGCCAATCCTGAACAGGGAAATTCAAATTAATATTCACGAGCAAGCATCACACCACATTTATCCCCTCTAACTCCATTTCCATGTCTATGTACAGAGCTGAGGTAACTGGCCCCACACTGTGCTTTGTACCGTTAGCGATGTGGCTGTTGCGCCCGTTCTGCAGCATGTCGCTGAGCGAGCGCTTCATCCTCTCGTAGCAGGCGAAGTACAGGGCGTGGGCAGGGCCGGCCCCCAGCATGGTGACGTTCAGGCCCCTCATGGGCCGCAGGAGCCCCTCGGTGCGCACGATCCGGGACAGCGCCTCGTACACGCCCCGGTACTGCGCCTTGGGGTCTGGCTGCAGGCTCTGCATCCGGGTCTGTCAGAACCAGGCCGGAGAGAGGGGGAGGGGGAGAGCGAGGGAGAGAGTGAGGGAGAGGGAGAGATAGGAGAGGGTTCAGTGATGTGTAAGGAATAATATTTTCTGACATTTATCACATCATCACATTTATTTCCATGCACATATATGAGGCATTCTTTCAGTCCATGGTATTGGTTTCCGTCTGAGCCAGGAGATGGGACAGATGTCCATGGGCTGGAGCGTGGTTTACGGTCCTAACACTGTCCAGTCCTGCAGTGTTCTTTTCAGCATCCACCTGCAACACCCACAGCCTGAGAGCAATCTCCTGAAAGACTGTCTCGCCCTCCAATAATTGGGGTTGCAAAACAGTCTGATGCAGTTTTAATTGCCGCTCTCATCCTGTGGCATTCTATGGCTCTGTCATACATAAGTACGCGCAATACATTACATTAATGGCATTTGGCAGACACTCTTATCCAGAGTGCCGTACAGTTGATTAGACTAAGCAGGAGACAGTCCTCCCCTGGAGCATTGCGGGGTTAAGGGCCTTGCTCAAGGGCCCCACGGCTGTACGGATCTTATTGTGGCTACACTGGGATTCAAACCACCGACCTTGCGGGTCCCAGTCATTTACCTTAACCATTACGCTACAGGCCGCAATGGAACAACAGAGTGAAGGGACAAAGGAGCTGATTGGGAAAATGTCAACTTACAGATGGAAAGAGAGAAGGCTGAGCAATCGAAGGGGTGGTAAAGAAAAGAAACCGTGGAAGAGAAAGTGGTTTTGAAAATATAATGATCGAAAAAGAGATTCATATTTATGTTGTTTCTGAAATAAACAAGAATCATTCAAATAACAGAAAAACATTTCCTCTCCCGGATTTGAAGACATTGTCTGAGAGAAAAGGCAAAAGTCCCACACTCTCTGGGTGAAGCTTGTACACCCTCAGCCTCCAGATGCATCAGGCGGAAATGAAGTTATT
This sequence comes from Conger conger, assembly GCF_963514075.1. Taxonomy (NCBI): domain Eukaryota; kingdom Metazoa; phylum Chordata; class Actinopteri; order Anguilliformes; family Congridae; genus Conger; species Conger conger. The sequence goes on from NC_083770.1 coordinate 26,158,220, forward strand.
TTATTGTTTGGGAAGGGGAAGGATTAGGAAACAGAAGCAATATGCCGGGAAAGATAGATAGAAATTGCCCTACATTTGCTTTGTGCGATGGGCATAATTTGGCGTGGTGGAGTAGGCCTATATCAAAGGGCCTGTCTGGGTCCCACACCCATGCCCTGTGAAATACACGCGTCACTCACCCCAGAGAGACAGACAGCCAGGAAGAGCACTGCTGCTCTGCCCAAAAAGCTGGAATCTCAGAAGGGCAGCCAACTACCACATACCGGCCACTGAAACACAATTCATGGGTTTTGTAGGGGGCCCACTCTCATCCTGTCTCCTGCAGCTGGGGGGCGATCCCCCAATCGCACTTTCTGTCCGGTGATCCCATCTATATCTGTAACTGTGCCAGTAAACCCTGATGATAAAGAACCAACGCAAAGCAAAAAGAACACACCCATTTGATAGCAGAAGAGAAACCCGTGCTCAGGCTGTCAGAATGGCCACTGGGTCAGTGAGTTCATTCAGCCCGAGGCCTTTGTGTTGGGCCTCCCTGCCGGACAGGCTGAAGGGCTAAATCAGCTCAGCCGCGCTGCTAACACACTTGAGAGGACAGCACTCTTATTGTACCGGGGCTCTACAGTGCTTCCATTTTAGGAGCACTTGCTCCTAGAATTTGATGTGTGCTAGCTAACTGAAAAGGTAATGTACTATTTGGGATTCATTAGTGTGCTCCTAAATTTTTCAAATTAGGAGCACTTGTACTCCTTGGGAAAAAATGTTTGTTTAGAGCCCCCAAGCGCTTACATAGGACAGCACCAATACATGGCAGATGTTGTTGGTGTTGATGAATGGACGGTGGTCGTGTGACTGAATGACTGCAAGGCGGAGAGCGACCCAGAGGACGTGCTGAGCCTGTATCACAGAGCCAACGGCAACACTGACGCCAAAGCATGTTTGGAAAAGCAAGGTCTCCGATCACCCGCCAATGGCAAGGCAGAATGATGAAGGGGTGGGACAAGCAAACACGTGAATCTTGTAAATAAGCCTCTCTCCTGCCCTGGTCAGCCAGCCAGATAACCCTCCCGCTCCCCACAAAACACTCACCAGCTGCCAGGGCTTCTAGTATTTCTGCCTAGTCACACTGGTGCAGAGCCGCAGACGTTTCCAAAAACGAGTGTTCCCTTTCGTCTTAGTTTTCTACTGTGACACAACGTTCTGCTTCCTGTCTGCGGACAGGCTTGCAGGATTCTAGATGAAGTTTGACGAACAGTAGATCTGTACCCCAGCTATTGCCACCCAGCCCAAAAGGTGCAGAAGCCTTGAAGACAGTATGGTACAGCATGAGGACCTGACGCTTCTCTTACAAATGACTTCTGGGAAGCCAGGTACTGTGTACGCAGGCTTAAGTGTGAGTCCCAGAGGCTTTGCAGCCTCTTCAGCCCAGTAATGCCCCCTGTCAGCAGCTTTGCATTAGAGAGGCAAATGAGCAGGGGGCTCATCTCACCCCCAAAGTGATAATTAGACACAAGACCTAAAGGTACAATAGGTAAGATTTCTGTGTTAAAACGTTACAAAATAGACTCACTGACATGTTGACTCACCCTCTGTTCAAGCTCATTGGTTGAAAATGATGCGGTTCTAACGGCCACAGCCAATGGCATGGGGGCTTATTCTTGCGTAGCTGTTGCAATTGCACTCCAGACAAGCGATCACAGAAACACTGTATACTATTGCTTATTATCCAAGCGAAGAGTACATGTCCAATTCTAAAACCATACCAGTTTGTTATCACTTGTGCAAAACGAACATAGTCGCAATTGCACAAGTGTTGTGCTTCAAGTTAATATTTGTAAATTCGGGAAGCTAACTAGTAATAGCGATTAGCTGGTATTGTAACTACATAAGCAACAGTATACAGAGTCAGTGATCGCTTGTCTGGAGTGCAATTTGGGCAGCTACACGTTCCGTTTATCTCTATGTGTTCAATAATCCGTGTTTAGCTAAACCTTTATTTCTCTCAAACTGTAAGTTACAGTTGCATCGTTTGTGGTGAACTATCATATCTTAGTTATATAAGCTTACCAAAACAGTCCATGTGAGCACAGAACTGTATAATAACACTTCATATTACACGCTATATTCTTAAGACTGTGGGAAGCTTAAACAGTGTTGTGGTCTGAGGTTGTTTGTTGCTGCAATTCCTCTATTGATCGTTAGGAGTCCAAAATGACCTATTGTACCCTTTAACGGGTCCAAAAATCCTGCCCTGTTCAAAGACCACAGGATCACGGCTGCATTAGCAGACCTATTCGGCAATGGCACGGGCTTAAGCTGCAGCCAGAGTCCTCTGTTCCGTGAGCCATAGCGACTTCCCTGGAGGGAACAGCATGCTAAATCAGCTGGGAGTCGTTACAATGTCTGCTGCTCAAAGCAGTTACTCTAGTTAGTATGCTTATGATAGCCAAGGCATTCTACACGGTCTCCACATGACAAATGGGCCTGCAGAAATGTCAGACTCAAGTACGCCTGTCAGTTCCTGATGGGGACACACCAGACCAAAGCAGTCGATGCTGGAGAACAAGAGAGATGAGGTCACTAGAGGCTTGGGGGAGCTTTTGAGAGGAGAGACTCCACATGAGGCTCTGCTACGGATACAATAATCACCAGCATGACACTACTCTGTATCCTGACACCTTCTGGAGAGAAGCCTAGAAGCAGGCGGCTCCAAATAACAGCTTCCATTAAGTGATTAATAAGGTGTGGCCTGATGCAGCTCAGATGTGACTACTAGCATGACAAAGCAAACCAGGAGGCCTGATTAGGCTGGCTGTGCTTCTGGAACAAAATGTGCATTTTTGCAAAGACTCCACCTCTGAAAACTTGGTGTAGATAAGCATGCCTGAGAGTCATGAGCAAATATTTCAGGGATGTGAGAGAGGACTCTTCCAGGAGAATCAATGACCCACAAAAGCAGGTTATAAATGACCGTGAAAGCTGGCTGGAAAGAGCCGAAGGAAGGGCTCCTGTCTGACACCCACGAGAGAAACTGACTAACCAGGTGTACATTTATCATGAAACCTGCCTTCACGTCAATGGCTAAAGCACTTTCAACATTTTTAAACATGAAAGAAAGTTCCTCTCTCAGACACAATGGAAAGCCTACCTGTTCAGACCATTCATAATTCAGGAAGTGAGAGAACGAAACCGGAGGAGAAATAATTGCCGAGTCATGCACAAAGACCCAGTTGTTTATGTTGTGCAGCCACAGGTCCTGCTTTTTCAGCAGGAGGTGCATTCCTGATGGGCTTAAGGCGGGTTTCGGTGGCGGGAATGCTGGATGCACAGGATATGACAACATTACGAGATGCACACTGAAAGCCCCGCCATTTTCCAGCAGGGAAATGAATGCACTGATCGAAAGATAACAGAACAGTACAAGCAGGGGTAGGACAAGGCAAGCATTGCTGGGCTGAATGGCCTGTTCTCGCCATTACCTTATGTGATGTTATGTTACGAGCACACGCAGGGCCCAGACCACAGACCTGCCTCTCTATGAAGCTTTAAAAAGTACTGCTGGAAGCACAATAAATAAATAAATAGGCTACTTGGCATATTTGAATTTGCAAATGTGCAGATTTGGGTTAGCTGTATATACTAAAAGGTAAAAAGTGTGCTTTGCTCTCAGTTTTCCTCAAGCAAGGTACAACTTGTTTTTCCTGAATTATTTTTTTCAGACTTCAGAGCCAAAGTGAAAGTGCGTAGATGGCGGAACCGCATCTCTGTGGTTTTTTTCTGGTCTCTGAGAACACAGTCTGCCCCTCAGGAGAAAGGGAAGAAGTCCATTTCACACCAGAGTGAATCCTCCGGCCTTGGCCCGAGCTGGAGGGAAAAGCAGGGTTAGACTCCGCTGTGAGCTGGGAGGGATTCTCCTGCCTTCCCACTAGCACAGTCCGACTTTATAACCCCCCCGCTCTGTGTGTGAATGGTTGTGGATTTGTAAGACGGGCCGTACCATTGTGACACACCGCGGGGGGTTCTCTGCCTTTATGAACCGCATGGCAGTCGGCAGAGAGCGTGGTTGATTAACACGTCCCAGTGGGGTGGCCCCGTTTCTGCGCTCAGATTTTCCGCAGTCCAAAAGCAGGGGGCCCTTGCGTTTGCTGGCCTTGGTGCTCACGCAGACCTTGGTGACCCGTCAGACAGGGGCCACGTGGGCCACATTCCAGACGACGTGCGGTCGTGTGTGTGCGTGTGTGTGCGAGCAGCCAGGAGCTGTGTGACAGACAGTTTGCTAATCAGTTCTGCAGGAGTGGGGGAACAAGCCCACCCTTCGCCTGCATGAGTCCGATTCCCAACGCTTTGGCAATGCAGGCTGCGTTGGCAACGCACACACACAGACACACACACACGAGCACGCCTGCTGGCTTGAGCAGATAACACACACATGCCTTCACCAGGCCTGAAGCAGCAGAGTACCCCGCCATTTTCCCACTTAATTGGATCCCTGCAGAGAGAAGGGTTCAGACGCAGTCATGAGCGTTTCAGCTCCCAGACAGGCAAAAGTGAGCACATCTGTGTGGTAGAGCAGCCCACACAGGGCACCATCCCCATCTCCCATTCTGCCCTCAGCCAGGATCTTCCATAATTGCTTAATAGCCTCTGCATCATCTCTCAGGCTGCCCATGAATCAGTCACTGTCTCAGAGTGGAAGCAATGTGGAAGCTTTCCATTCACTCCCGAGGGGTGAATTCAGCTGCCTCCCACTTTCAACAACATCCAGGATACACAGACAAATATTTAACTCTGATTCAAAACCAAAAATAATGCACATGTTAATACTGCCATTCATGGCAGTTTACCGTAAGTATGAATCTATGGGCAATGTGGAGAGAGCATATGACTCCCTCCTGATATGCTCTTGTGCTTTGAGTATTGTTTACTGCTGAACCCTCCTCAGGAGCAGAGGGAACAGGAGGCTTTCGCACAAGAGGGTAAAGGTCCTGTGTGTCTCTCTAAAGAAGAGCCCGCAGTCACAGACTCACTCGAGCCTGACAGCACATGCAGGTTACACAACCATCCAGGCCACGCAACCTTCACAGTTGTAACCCTTTCATATTGCTGGCATTCCCCTAACCCATCGGATACAATGATGTAATTTATTGTGCTGTAACCGCTCCTCTTACTGTACAGCATTTCCTTTTGCCAGTATGATAATAAAATGGGTATTAAACAATTCACAACCAAATCTGCCCAGCTTCGGGTATTACAGTACTATAATCGTACATCTGTGCACGTGCTGACACTCCCAGCAGTAAACTACACTCACAACAGTAATCATTGACCAGACAGGTATGTCCACTCTAAAAAAGACTGATCATTCACGTAAAATATGAGGATGTACACAGAACTGACTGTTACCAATTCTTTAAACTATTTTACATAAATCAGTACCTGATCTCTCAGATATACTTTTCACATACACTGTATTGACCCCGGAACTGTGCTAAATATGTTCAACATCACACAATTACTAGGAACTATCTTAATTGTGAATGATAAGGCCTTCATGCTTTTTAATGCTAAAAAGAAGAAGAATAAATTGGTTTATATTCTTGCTTCTAAATTGTAACTTATAACCAACAAAAAATCGATCTTAATGAATTAAGCTAACACATTTCTTCCTCTAAAAGCACTTTACAATACACATGGCTGTATCAACTTTCATGCGCTATTAATGAGAATACCTGAAAATCACATACAATATTTAATGTAATTCCACACATGAAAACTATAAATTGTGCATGAATGTCAAGTCTAGAATCTTTAGGGAGTGTCTGACCCTCTCAATCCCACTGTGCAGGCTTTTAGTTCAATTACTGGAATAGCCTGAATGTAAAGCTCTTGATACTTCAATATTGTTATGTAACGGAAAGCCTGCATTGAAAAGAAACATTAGTTTAATACAGTGATGAATTCTCAAAAAACTTAATTAGCATATGTATTGAATTTTTGTGACTGAAATTATGAAAAGGTGCAAGGCTGAGAATTCAGTTCATGGTGGAACAGCTGAAATGATTGGTCACTTCATAGTGGACTGAGAGTCATGATTGGCACTGCCACAGAGTAGGAGTGAAACTGACCTTCTATTCAATTCCTCGTCTCACATTGCACTCAAATGTTCCCCTCGTCTGTCTGATGTATAAATATTAAAATTCATCCAGATATTGTGTCATATCGACTATCCATACATTACTACTGTATCATTAATGGAATATGTTGGTATAATAGCAACTCTTCAACTGAAATAATTTGTGGAACATTTCAAAACACACACACATCTCAGATAAATTGATTTATGTGCTTGATTACATGATTCTGACTTGAACAGCATTTGACAAACATGCGACACAAGTATGACATATGCCTACCAAGACTCTTGGGAAGCTCTACAAAGAAACATTCAAGGGCCATAACATTGGAGATAAATGCTGGGTGCCAAAAATGACCTCACCCTGCTCACCATGCTGATTCACTACAACAAGCCACACTCGGCATTCAGTAAATACAGTGTGGTGCTGAGACTAAATAATAATGGAAACTAAATTTGACTAAAGGCCACATCCACAGCTTCATCATTGAAACCATGAGCATTTTCTAATTCTGTAGGCAAACATGCCAGGTAAAAGGTAAACAATATCTCAGTGCAAGTCAAAGGAGTAACATGACTGCATTTCACATAATTAGTCTGTGGCTTTCTGGATAGAACACCTTGGTTAGAATAAGTCACTGAAGCAGAAATAATACAAAACAGTAATTTTCCTTCCGAAATGCAGAGCGTTCTTCTCTCTTGATATAGGTAACAGACAGTAAAATCAATTAGAATTAATTAATTCCAGCCATCTTAACATTCAAGATGCCCAACAGAGACTCCAAAGGGCAGAAATATAATTTGAGGAAAATAAATGTCACTTTGTGGAAAGTTCTGCTTGTAGAACTTTTACTTAGGAAGCCCTGCTAGCCGTTTGCAAGTGTGTGCTGTGTAGGCGTGTAGAGTGCGGCTCTAAAACTGGTAGCATTACTGTGAACCGTGCCAAACTTCCCAGCAATCAAAGTATTTAGGCCAGGCAGAAGGAGGGAACCACAATAGCCTGAGCAAGGCTTCTGAATGGAAGGGCAGGATAATCTGGCAGAACGACAGGTCATTTAAGTGTACCGGTTTAACTGAGATAAAAAGTTCAGATGCTAAACTTGCTTTCACACACGTACAAGCTTCACATTACGGCTACTCATTGAAAGGAATCCCGCCGATTTTTAGACAAGCCGTCCCAGACAATGTCTCTATAGAGGGAACATTATCCGTGTGGTTTAGCGGCCTTGTCTGTGTCTGAGTAAACTGTTGTTTTAAAAGCCAGGACTCAGGATGTAAGCAAGCTTAGTTTTAGGCAGATGGGATCATCCAGGTTCAGTCAGAATCCCAATTAAAAGGCAAACTCAATGCATTTCATTATAAAGTCAAACTTGCACGACTGGTCGGCTGGTTTGAATGATTCGTTTTTCTTGTTAAGTGTTGTTGTATCACACGATCCTGACATCAGCACTTTCACAAAGACTCATTAGATAACTGTGAAGCCTGGTCACAGAGGCAGAATATCAGGCAGAAC